>NC_091950.1:67529606-67802106 GCF_031021105.1 Erythrolamprus reginae
TCTGAAAGGAATGAAACCTGCCTCAGGTGTGTTTCCAACTTATCAACCCTAAGCAATGCAATATCCGCTGGGAGAGTTTGGCTGTCACTGGCCTTGGTCTTATCTCATAATCTGCTAGTAGGCCCACTGCCTAGTGAAATGCTCTTTCTTTCTTTTTTCAGATGGAAGTGAACTTATGTACCTGGCATGGGGGGCTGACAGACATGAACTGAAGGGCTGTCAAGGATCTTCTGAAAAATAGTAGGTTTCTCTGGGTCAGATTTCGGGGTCTAACACTGTAGCTTTCTGTCTGCTGAGCAGCCAGTCTATAGAGCCTTTGATGAGGAGCCAGGGAGCTGTCAGCAAAGGGTTGGCCTCCAAGGCTAAACTCTGTAGGCATAAACACCTGGATGTCCCAAGCAACAGAGAATAGCACGAGTATTGTAAATGGAGATGCAGCACAAGGTCCCTCCTTCATACCCAAGGGGGAATCAAAACACAAGTGCTGATAAATGAGGAGGAAGAGGTTTTTGGCACCCATATCTGCCTAAAATTCAACTAAAGGAAGTATCTTCATGGGGGTGGGTGGGAAGCACGGACAATTCCAAAGCGGTGGAAGTTCCAATCCATCTTAGATTGCTGCAATCAGAATAGTGGTAATTTAGCCAGTTTATGTAAAGATAGTTACTGAATGCAATTTATACAATGAAGATTGGATGGTTGACAAAAACACATAAACCTTTGTGACTGCTGGGGAGACTCCTGATTAGATCATCTTGTGAGTTCTGCTGAAGTATATGACTTGTGGTTGTGTTCTTCACACACACACACCCTCCCAAAGCTACCCCTCTTTTCCACCTTTTCATCCTGTACCTTTTCCCTCCATCAAACATCTCGACTTGACAACTGTGTTTACATTTTTCCACCACCATAGATTGTCGTTGTTTTATCCAAACGCAGGGCAATTTTATTTCTTCCTCATTTTTAATCTACTCAAGGCCGTCTGCATTATTGCTATTTCCTCACTTGTGTTTGGAACACTCCCAATTAAGTATGTCTGCAGATTTAATTAATGGACTGTTTACCTCCTCTTCTAGAGCACTAATGAAGAGGATTAATCACACTAGACCTAACATGGAAGCTTTCTCCTTTTACTGGATTACACTCCCCCCTCGCCCCCAGCCATCTCAAATTTTTTTATATAACTAAGAGGACATCGGGAATCATGCAAATATCCTTTCCATTACTTGTTTGAAGAATTATTTCTGAAGATTTGCTATTTTGGGCAAGGTTTCGATCTTCATAGCAATCCTTTTGTCGAGATCATTTCACCATTTAATTCTAACAAATTATGTAAACTACACTTCCAGATACAGCATAAAAAACATGGTGTTTCTTTCTGCTTCATACATACACATAGTGATGGGCTCCTACGGGCACAGTTAGGTATGCAGAACCGGTAGAAAAATTTTGAATTTTTTTCTTTTTTTTCCCATTCTGGTCTCTGGGTATGTTTTTCCTTTTGTATTAAATGAGGTTGAATGTGTATAATTTTAGAAGAGTTGCGCATGTGTGTGTGTGTACAAACACATACAGTTTATATAGTAGATAATGTATATTTTTGTGTGCCTGGTATAATATGAATGTACACATATAGCACATATACATAGAATCAAATAGTAAACTTTGGATTTTCAATAATAGTAAATAGGGAAATTTTATCTCTTTGAGGCGACCAGAGGCCAGGCACCCTAACCCAAACCCTTAACGTGAGTGATATCAAGTTGGCCACCTTTAAGCCAGTCACATGACCTTTAAGCCCTCCCTTGTCACATGCTCATCAAGCCACTCCCACCTGGTCACATGGCTGGCAAGCCACACCCACAAAATAAGCCACACCCACAGTATGGTAGTAAAAAATTTTGCAACCATTCACTGCATACACACATATAAAGGAATATTTTAATTTACTGTTTACACAAAAGTGTAACATTTTTATAGTATGGTAGTGTCAAGTGCCCCACTAATGACCACAACTTTTATAGATAGAAAATATATTCTTGATCAACATTAAGATAAATCACGTGTTCCTCCTGCAAATGATGAGGAAATATTATTTAAGTATTATCTAAGGCCACATAATTTTGCAAGGCAATCCGTCATGTGAGCTTCATGAAAATAAATAAGCCTTGATTTATAGATACAGTATTTGTTGTCTTTGTTTTCTATCTGATTCACTAATTCTTTCATAAGAACCATAACTTGGCTATGTTTCTGAACCTGGGGCACCGAATTTGCCAAGGGCTCTATTTCCTGTCTACTGTATATTACTAACTGGCCAAACTGCTAACTGCTCTCGTGAATGTTGAATTGGATGTTTTTAATGTTTTTACTGGTTTACTGTTTTTATTGTTTTAACACTTTTTTAAAAAAAATTGCAATATATTTTTGGAATTGTAAGCCACCCAGAGTTATTGGCTGAGATAGGCAGCCGTAGAACAAGAATGAATGAATGAGATTGTTTCCATTCCATAGTTAAGCAGCCACTTGAGATACAGCAAGAGGTTTAACCAAACCGAGTCAACGATTTTTGAATTTCTGCAAAATAGTGGCTTCGGTAATTTTCAATTACTGGATTGGTTACAATCCGGTTCAGACATTAAACCAAACTCATTCATGTGACTTTGCTGAGAGTAAATGGCATTAAAATGTTATTGTTGTCCAAATACCATAACATCTTCATATCTGATGCAAATATATAAGTCACAGCATTTGCACAGTGACTTGATATGTACTTGTAAAGCTTCCGTTGGCTGTAAGGGAACAGCCACGGCTGCACTGAAGCTGGCTAAAAATGTTGCCAAGCTGATTCTGAGTAGAGAAGCAGTCACAGACTGAAGCTGTTTTTGAAATACGTCTGCTCGCAGACATGTTGCCTGCATTTCAAGGCTATTTCCAGAATTTGAGAGGAACACAAATAAGATGTTCTTCTGTCCCCCTTCTATAAAAATGCCCCCCCCCCATTGCAACTGCAATGGTAGCTTCCATCTTTATTTCTCCCAAAATCAAAATTACAGAATGGCCTAAAGTGTTAAAAACAAAACCGTCCACCACAATACTCATAGCAGCTGCCATGCATTTTTCTGGCAGCATCCATGCTCATTCATTCATTCATTCATTCATTCATTCATTCATTTATTCATTCATTTATTCATTCATTTATTCATTCAATCCGTGCCTTCTGCTGCACGAATCCCAGCAACCAATTAGGTGTCACAGAGTTGGCCTTCTCCGGGTCCTGTCGACAAAACAATGCTGTCTGGCGGGACCCAGGGGAAGAGCCTTCTCTGTGGTGGCCCCGACCCTCTGGAATCAACTCCCCTTGGAGATCAGGACCGCCCCCACCCTCCTTGCCTTTCGTAAACTCCTAAAAACCCACCTTTGCCACCAGGCATGGGAAAATTGATTCCCCTTGGCCGCTCCGTTTTATGTATGGTTTTTTAAACTGTTCTGCTTCTTTTAATCATTGGATTTGTATTTTGTGTTCCTGTTGTGAGCCGCTCTGAGTCTTCGGAGAGGGGCGGCATACGAATCAAATAAATAAATAAATAAATAAATAAATAAATAAATAAATAAATAAATAAATAAATAAATAAATAAATAAATAAATAAATAAATAAATAAATAAATAAATAAATAAATAAATAAATAAATAAATAAATAAATAAATAAATAAATAAATAAATAAATAAGATGTAAACATCTAGCATTCTGAAGTCTTTGTTTTCATAAAATATCATCATAGTTGCAAAGCAGATCAGATATGAGTTTGTTACAGGTATGTCCAATAATATTTGTTGGGCTACCTACTTCTTATACATCTGTATATGTATACATAATGCATTGGAGGGGATGTCAATACTTGCACGTGAATTGGATTAACGTGAGGGAGAGGTGCGCATAGTCAGCCTCACTCTCTCTTCCCAAATTCCATCTCACTCCAAAAGCAGGGCCAGAGTCGAGACAGCTGGAGATGGGCTGGGTGCAATGGTTGACCAGGGCAGTCTTTTGTGTCTTGCCGTGCTCTTGGTGTATCACATCGCTTGCAGAGACCACCTTCATGACTGTTGTCCTATGCTAGTAGATTTCATCCGCTCAGTCCACCTGAATCTGTCTTCACATCCTCAGGATAGACAAGTCCCTATCTCATCAAAGGTCAAAGACCCAACGTCTACTCTCAGCCTGGTTTGACCGGCCAATCGAAGCTGTTTCCCAGGGTGTAGCCACTGTGCATACTACACCAACTAGGAGCCACAGGTGAGAGCTGAGCAACAGGTGGGGACCAAAGTTGAACGAGCTGCCCTAAAAGCTACCCTGAAATGAGCTGCTCTAAAAGGACACTATATGCCCCTACACCAGAGGTGCTAGCCCTCCCTGAACACCCCATTCGCCCCATATAATATAACATAACGCATAATGCAAGACCTTACAAAGGAAATAACCTTACAGGTTTATCCCTACAATTTATTTATTTTTTATTTATTTTGTCCAATACATAATACACATTGAAGAGAAAGATATGTAATAATATAAGTAAAGAAAAGTATAGAAGAAAAGATATAAAAGTATAGGTGAACATATTTGAAAGGGAGAAAAGATAAATGAGATAAGAAGAGACAATTGGACAGGGGACAGAAGGCACACTGGTACACTGATGCACGCCCCTTACTGACCTCTAGGAACCTGGAGAGGTCAATCGTGGATAGTCTAAGGGAAAAATGTTGGGGGTTAGGGGTTGACACTACTGAGTCAGGTAATGAGTTCCACGCTTCAATAACTCGGTTGCTGAAGTCATATTTTTTACAGTCAAGTTTGGAGCGGTTAATATTAAGTTTGAATCTGTTGCGTGCTCTTGTGTTGTTGTGATTGAAGCTGAAGTAGTCATTGACAGGTAGAACGTTGCAGCATATGATCTTGTGGGCAATACTTAGATCGTGTTTTAGGCGTCTTAGTTCTAGGCTTTCTAGGCCTAGGATTGAAAGTTTAGTCTCGTAGTGGAGGAGTGAAGGGCTCTTCTGGTGAAGTATCTTTGGACATTTTCAAGGGTGTTGATGTCCGAGATGTGGTATAGGTTCCAGACAGATGAACTGTATTCAAGGATGGGTCTGGCAAAAGTTTTGTAGGCTCTGGTGAGTAGCGTGAGACTGCCAGAGCAGAAGCTGCGTAGGATCAGGTTAACAACACTAGAAGCCATTTTGGTGATATTGTTGCATTGGGCTTTGGCACTTACCAAAGTTGTGGCAACTCCAACCTAGCCAACTCATAAATAAAGCCCCTTCCAAGAATCAAACAATTAGGGTATAAGGATGTATATCCATGCAAAACTCTCCCAAAGAGAATGCACAAAACCGCTACTCAGAGCAGCAAGGCTTGAGGCCAGAGCACTTGAGTGTTGACAATGGAACTGACAAAACAAAGCAACATCTGACACCCACAGGAAACCTACCTGACTTACCCTCAGGCCAGTCTTCGAACAAAAGAGTCTCCCATTAGCCTCTTCTTCCTCCTGTCTTTTTCCCTCTCCTGTCTCATCCTTATTAGGCAATGATGGAATTATCTCTCCACACTTCTTACAAGGAGGAAGTACCCTCAGATTGCTCTCAACATCCAGAGGAACTCTGCAGCTTTGATTACAGCGATTCTGCTTAAGCAGCAGGTTGATTGTAAAGCATGGTGTTGACAAGTTGCGCAACAGAGTCGTGGGCTCAGATGCCTGGAGATGGCCAGGACTCATTGATGCCTGTGAAATTGAAGTTATTTCAGTCAAAGTGTGTTTCAAAGCACTTTCAATACCGTTGTGAAGCTGACTGTGATCATCTTCACTTCTGCCACTGACAACATTTGGGACCATAAAACAGTCATTGCTCACCTGCAACTAAACAATAGGAGAGAGAGAGAATCTAATAAACATTCTTTCCTGAACTACAGTAGGGCAAACAAACTAAGAGAAATAAATAAATTCCTGACTACTTCAGCTTCAATCGCAACAACACAAGAGCACGCAACATAGAAACATAGAAGTCTGACGGCAGAAAAAGACCTCATGGTCCATCTAGTCTGCCTTTATACTATTTTCTGTATTTTATCTTAGGATGGATATATGTTTATCCCAGGCATGTTTAAATTCAGTTACTGTGGATTTATCTACCACGTCTGCTGGAAGTTTATTCCAAGGATCTACTACTCTTTCAGTAAAATAATATTTTCTCATGTTGCTTTTGATCTTTCCCCCGACTAACTTCAGATTGTGTCCCCTTGTTCTTGTGTTCACTTTCCTATTAAAAACACTTCCCTCCTGGACCTTATTTAACCCTTCGACATATTTAAATGTTTTAATCATGTCCCCCCTTTCCCTTCTGTCCTCCAGACTATACAGATTGAGTTCATGAAGTCTTTCCTGATACGTTTTATGCTTAAGACCTTCCACCATTCTTGTAGCCCGTCTTTGGACCCGTTCAATTTTGTCAAAATCTTTTTGTAGGTGAGGTCTCCAGAACTGAACACAGTATTCCAAATGTGTTTGAACAGATTCAAACTTAATATTAACCGCTCCAAACTTGACTGTAAAAAATATGACTTCAGCAATCGAGTTGTCGAAGAGTGGAACTCATTACCTGACTCAGTAGTGTCAACCCCTAACCCCCAACATTTTTCTCTTAGACTATCCACGATTGACCTCTCCAGGTTCCTTAGAGGTCAGTAAGGGGTGTGCATAAGTGCACAAGTGTGCCTTCCGTCCCCTGTCCAATTGTCTCTCCTTATCTCATTTATCTTTTCTCCCTTTCATATATCTTCTCCTCTATTTTTATATCTTTTCTTCTACCCTTTTCTTTATATATATTACTACATGTCTATTCTCTTCAATGTGTATTGTGTATCGGAGAAAATAAAATAAAATAAATAAATAAATAAAATAAACATGAAAACTTTGCCGACCCACTCCTGGTTGTCATATGAAAGTATTTGACAGTGATTCTGGGAGCTAATCTTAGACCTAGATGGTGTTGATGGATTTGTACTTCTTCCTAATGCAGTTTAATAAAAAACCAAGTTTATTTTCCTGTAGTTCTATCTATAAAATATATATAGCCCATATATTGAAATCTCTACAGGTGAAGACCATCTGTACACCAGTTGCAGCCCACCACAACACTCAATTTTAGTTGAAGATTGACTTCACTGGTGTGCTGCAACTGGTGTAACAACTGGCAACTGGCAACATTCAAAACACAGCAATTTCAAGCTCAGCTGCTTGCCTTTTTTTTTGAATTTTTTTTATTGGTTTTCAAATATATTTTGAAATAGACAAATAAACAACGATGAAAATAATAATAATTAAAAAACAAACAAAAAACAAAAGCAAAAAAAGAAATTATAATATCAGCAAACATTCAGTATTTCTTCATTGCTACATCGGATATTTCAATAATTCCTATAATAATATACATATTAATTAATTACTGTAATATTCATATTGTTTCATACAATTACAAAATCCCTATTCAAATCATTCATATTTACATATTTATATTCTTTATTTTACTGATCTTTATGTATCTTTTGCGATCTTCTTATTTCTATTTCTTAACTCAATCCATCTGTTCCACTGGGCCCATATTTCATAATATTCAGTGTTGTGGTTAGCTCTGGCCCAGCTCCTGCCCCAAGGAATGTGCAGGTGGATGTGGGGGAAACATCCACATGTCGCAGGCCTGTTTTGCTCCCGATGGAATCTGCCGACGAAGCCTCCTCTGACCAAGGAAGCATGAGTGACAGGGAAGAGGGGAGTTTGGCAGACAGCCCAGGAGGAGATCAATCATCTGTATCATCCCTGAATTCTGAACAAGAATTAATGACACATCCACGCATGCGTAGAGTAATGCATAGGAGACAACAATTGAAGGATTATTACAACAGAAAATGAGGTCACCTGTGGTTGGGTGGGGCTGCTGTAATTAGTGTTACAGATAAAAGTGCAGCTTGGTGTTTTAGCCTCATGGCAGTTTATCTGATTCATTGTTTCGTCAAGATCGTGGTTTTTGTGCTGTTCAAGATTATGTGTGGACTCTCTGGACTTTAGAATTAGACTTAATTTCCCAGTTATTGGGCGAGCAATTGGATTGCATTTAACCTGTGCCTTGTGTGTACCAGAAAATCCCTTTGACATTTAAAAAGGGAGCTGTTTCTGTTTTTCTGTTTATAAAAACTTTTGGCTTTTCCTTTTATCGTGTGGTATGTGTCTTCCTGCACTAATTACCCGACGTTGAGACACACCGGCAGAACAACTCAGAATCTTTTTGGCCCTTTAATTCCATCGTCATTTTATCCATTTCCGAACAATTATATATTTTATTAATTACTGCTTTTTCTGAGTATTGGGCGAAGGTAATTCTGGCTGCAGTCGTGATATATGTATACCTTAAAGCAGCCCTGGTAAGTAGAAGAGTGGGGGCGCGAAAATCAGCTGCACCGCACCAATCAGCAGAGTCAGAAAGAAGGAAATATAGGACAGGATAGGGCAGGAGCCTGTAGGCGGGGCCAGCTGTCAGAACTACCGTTTTGCCCTAACCTGTTTAAACCAGCAGCAGCCAACCACTGATTGAGTTGTTATGGATATTAAGATAGCTGGATCTTCATTTTCCCATTCAAGGCTGGTGAGAAACCTGGAGCTCTTGAATTCACAATACCTACCTGGATGAGCAGATGGCAAGTGTGGGTGGAAGGGCTTTACCACAACTCCACATAGTTGAATTGGACTGAATCTCACTGCTTGTGTTTGGAAAGTGTCCAGGACAAATAATTTTAATTTGTGTTGCACTGTCCGGTTCCGGTTGAGTAGCAGGAGGGAGGGAAGAGACTGCTGTTCCGCTGGACTACGGCATTAAAATCAAATATAGGGAAATTTTTCAGTTAATTTTGAAAAACAATAGATAGTTCAGAAGGATTAGACTCCCCCGTTTCGGAGGATCGTGTTACCTTGTGTCTCGGCAGTGCTTTTCTCTTTATTTCCTGCTGTGAGAAAGCTGGGAGCCCTGATCAGCTGGGGCTCGGAAAATGGCGACCGTGACCGAGCTGGCTTGATTCTGCCCTGAATCCATGCTTTTTAAGAGCATTCTTCAGTGGGGTGAGCTGTATTGTTGCAATCACATTGAGGCTCAACCCGGGGGCTGGCAGAGATAAGAAGAGTGGGGGTTGCCGCCCAACATTGACCCATACCGACACGGACAGAGGTGGAAAAGGAGAGGTGGAGAGGGACTGAGAAGGAGCGAGCGAGCGCGCGAATGTTCAGGGCGAGCATGCTGGGCGGACTGTGCACGGGCCGAGGAGGAAAGTAGATGGAGGAAAACGTCCCCCACAACAGCAGGACGTTCCCAAAAACAACAGGATCTACCGGATAGACGCTGGACGCCGAGTGGTTACATGGTGGGCACGCTCGACGTCAGAGGGCTTTGCGGTGGACATACTTGGTGCTGGAGTGCCTGGAAGAAGGAGGGCCTGCCATTATAGTGAACAAGGAGATTGTGAGAAAGAGACTGCCAGATTGAAATTGACAGTATGAAAACCTTGTGGCTGCTGGATGCTATAACTGAAGACCAGGAGATACAGAGATACCTCTCAAATAACAGCAGAGGTACTGGTAGACATTTGGGGCAACCCATGAGAGACCGGGGGTGTCATGGAGGTGAGAAAGCTGATAACAACGACAGTGGCAAAGAGAAAACCTGGGAGGACAGAGGACAGAGTTTATACTCAGGACTGTTTGTCCTACTAATAACATCATACATCCCTTGGACTCACCTTTTTAGACTGGATGATATCTATATGAACTTGGCTTAATTGATTAATTAACTGACTAGTTGAAATATCTTCTACCTATATTTTTATTTTTATTACTTATATTTATATATTTTTAATAATTAATATTTTTAATAATATGAACTGTTAGTTTTATATTAACTCTTTTTAATTAAATTATTGTGGGGATTTTTAAGTGGATGGGAGGATGGTAGTGATGGCATGAATGAATGGGACTATTTTAGTAATTATTGGAATGAATGGAATACTGTGAATGAAAATGAATGGGAGGGGGGTGATAGATGGAATGGAGTGGGTGGGGGGATTATAATATGTATGGAATGAATGAATATGACATGAATGGAATTTTTGGCACACCTGACGCTGGAGGGGCAGGAGGGGAGGGGACACTTATCTCTGGGGTGGCAGAGGGTCAAAATATCCCGGTCTTGCTGGGGAGAGGCAGGTATGGCGGAAGCCATGGAGCTAGCCATTCCAGGGGAAGGAGGGATCGCTGCTTAGTAGCGATCCCTTCTTCAGGCTCCATGAGCTTAACTCAAGGCACTGGTGATGAGTGTAATTCTGGCCCTGGGCTCAAGTTGTTGCTACTCAATGCCAGGTCGGTGGTAAATAAAGCTCTCCTCATCCGGGATCTGATCCTGGATGAGGAGGCCGACCTGGCTTGTGTGACCGAAACCTGGCTGGGCCAGGAGGGAGGAGTTCCTCTCTCTGAAATTTGCCCAGCTGGGTTTCGGGTATGGCACCAACCTCGACCCCAGGGAAGGGGGGGAGGAGCGGCTATTATAGCCAGGGAGAGTCTTGGCCTGCGTAGACTCATTGCTCCAGAGATTGCGGGTTGCGAGTCCCTCCTGGTGAAGTTGGACTTAGGGGTTCAGGTGGGCTTGTTACTTACGTACCTGCCTCCCAGCTGCGTGTCAACAGCCCTGCCTGTGCTACTCGAGGAGGTGGCCGGGCTGGCGGTGGAGTTCCCTGGACTTATCGTCCTGGGGGACTTCAATCTGCCGTCGCTCGGCGGTTCCTCTGGACTGGCACAGGAGTTCATGGCCACCATGACAGCCATGGACCTGACTCAAGTAGTTCAGGGTCCGACTCACGAGGGTGGGCACGCACCCGATATGATATTCCTCTCTGAGCAACTGAGTAATGATCTGAGATTAAGGGGCTTAGAAGTGTTGCCTTTGTCATGGTCAGATCATTTCCTACTGCGGCTTAACTTCCTGGCTCCAATCCTTCCCCGCAGGGAGGCGGAACCAATTAGGAGGTTCCGCCCCAGACGCCTGATGGATCCAAATGGCTTCCAGATGGCGCTTGGGGTTATTCCAGATACACTTGTCCACAGTTCGGCAGAGTCTCTTGCTGAGGCCTGGAACAAGGCTGCAGGGGAGGCTCTTGACCGGATTGCGCCGTTGCGACCTCTCCGCGGCACTGGACCCCGTAGAGCTCCATGGTTCAACGAGGAGCTCCGGGTGTTGAAGCGCCAGAAGAGATATCTGGAGAAGCGATGGAGGGAGAGTAAGTCCGAATCCGATCGAACACTTGTAAGAGCTCATATTAAGACTTACAAAGTGGCGCTCAAGGCAGCAAGATGCGCGTATCATGCCGCCTTGATTGCATCAGCGGAATCCCGCCCGGCCGCTCTGTTTAGGGTAACCCGCTCCCTTCTTAATCAGAGGGGAGTTGGGGAGCCCTTGCAGAGTAGTGCCGAGGATTTTAACATGTTTTTCGCTGATAAAATCGCCCGGATCCGAGCGGACCTCGGCTCCAATTGTGAAACAGAGTCGACTGACAACGAGTCAGTCGAGGTGACTGGGGCTAAACGTCTTTGTCCATCTGTCTGGGAGGAGTTTGACTTGAGGACAAGGCCATTGGAGCTGTGAGTTCCGCCACCTGTTTACTGGATCCGTGTCCCTCTTGGCTGGTTTCGGCCAGTCGAGGGGTGACACGGAGCTGGGTCCAGGAGATTGTCAACACCTCCTTGGGGAGCGGGTCCTTTCTGCCCCTTTATAAGGAGGCGGTTGTGCGCCCCCTCCTCAAGAAGCCTTCCCTGGACCCAGCCATGCTTAATAACTACCGTCCAGTCTCCAACCTTCCCTTCATGGGGAAGGTTGTCGAGAAGGTGGTGGCACTTCAACTCCAGCGGTCCTTGGATGAAGCCGATTATCTAGGTCCTCAGCAGTCTGGATTCAGGCCCGGCTACAGCACGGAAAACTGCTTTGGTCGCGTTGATGGATGATCTCTGGTGGGCCCGGGACAGGGGCTTGTCCTCTGTCCTGGTGCTCCTTGACCTCTCAGCGGCTTTCGATACCATCGACCATGGTATCCTTCTGCGCCGGCTGGAGGGGTTGGGAGTGGGAGGCACTGTTCTTCAGTGGTTCTCCTCCTACCTCTCCGGTCGGTCGCAGTCGGTGTTAGTGGGGGGTCAGAGGTCAACCCCGAGGTTTCTCCCTTGTGGGGTGCCTCAGGGGTCGGTCCTCTCCCCCCTGCTATTTAATATCTACATGAAACCGCTGGGTGAGATCATCCAAGGGCATGGGGTGAGGTATCATCAATATGCCGATGATACCCAGTTGTACATCTCCACCCCATGTCCAGTCAACGAAGCAGTGGAAGTGATGTGCCGGTGCCTGGAGGCTGTTGGGGCCTGGATGGGTGTCAACAAACTCAAACTCAACCCAGACAAGACGGAGTAGCTGTGGGTTTTGCCTCCCAAGGACAATTCTATCTGTCCGTCCATTACCCTGGGGGGGGGGGAATTATTGACCCCCTCAGAGAGGGTCCGCAACTTGGGCGTCCTCCTCGATCCACAGCTCACATTAGAAAAACACCTTTCAGCTGTGGCGAGGGGGGGCGTTTGCCCAGGTTTGCCTGGTGCGCCAGTTGCGGCCCTATTTGGACCGGGAGTCATTGCTCACAGTCACTCATGCCCTCATCACCTCGAGGCTAGACTACTGTAACGCTCTCTACATGGGGCTACCTTTGAAAAGTGTTCGGAAACTTCAGATCGTGCAGAATGCAGCTGCAAGAGCAATTATGGGCTTCTCCAAGAATGCCCATATCACTCCAACACTCCGCAGTCTGCATTGGCTGCCGATCAGTTTCCGGTCACAATTCAAAGTGTTGGTTATGACCTATAAAGCCCTTCATGGCACCGGACCAGAATATCTTCGGGACCGCCTCCTGCCACACGAATCCCAGTGACCGGTTAGGTCCCACAGAGTTGGCCTTCTCCGGGTCCCATCGACTAAACAATGTCATCTGGCGGGACCCAGGGGAAGAGCCTTCTCTGTGGGGGCCCCGACCCTCTGGAACCAGCTCCCCCCTGAGGTTAGGATTGCCCCCACCCTCCCTGCCTTTCGTAAACTCCTTAAGACCCACCTTTGCCGTCAGGCATGGGGGAACTAAAACACCTCCCCCTTGCCCATGTTGTTTTGTTGATTGATTGACTGTGTGCCTGTTTTTTATATATACTGTTTTTATGAGATTATTAATTTTAAATTGTAACTAGATGGGTGGGCATTGGATTTGGTATTATGTACTGTACTGTTTTTTATTGTTGTTGTGAGCCGCCCCGAGTTTGCGGAGAGGGGCGGCATATAAATCCAATAAACCTAACCTAACCTAACCGTACATAAGATACACACGACTCTCAGCTGTGTTCTTCTTCTATCTGATTACAAAGTTATCCCTCCCCCTCTTGTTTTCTTTCACACACACCTCTAAGTCCAACATGTTAAAGGTCACTGCATGATCTACTGAGCCATCCCTGGCTCTAGATCACAATGTTAACAAATCGCCATTTATCTTTGTTAGCGTAGCAAGTGTTCTAGGGAAAGTGTACCCCAAAGATCACATCTGTTGGGATAACCTATTGATTTCTATCACATTCCACCCAATTCCTATTTTATTCTTGTCGAAGCAGGGGTGAAGATGAATTAAAAATTACTTTTACAGTCTGAGTTGTCAGAATGGAGGAATGTTGAAATCCACCTAGCCCGCCCTCCCCCACCTCATAGAGACTGTACAACAGTCAATAGCTGACTGGCATAAAAACACAAACTGCCTCTTAAAAAGTGCCCCAATTCGGAATAACATACAAAACTTCTAGATTGAGCGTTCCTGTATTTCTTTTAATTTTACAATTACAACACAATCCACAGAAAAGTATGTGTGTTGTGTCAGATTTTGCCCGGTGTGTTGTTGCTCTTTATCTATAAATCTTACTTTTATTATCTATAAATCTTATTACTATTTCTAATATTGAATCACTGATTACTTGAATGATGTATCTTTATGACTTTCAGTATAAATAAGATAGTAAAATCCTACCCAAGAGGCTGCCCTTGAACGTTATTCAGAATTTGCAGTTTTCACCTATGCGTCGTGAATGATGTGGGTAGATTGGGAAGAAATGAAATAACTTGTTTTCTGAAATAATTCTGTTTGTTGTTAGCCCATTTCCAAGGGCATGGTGTTCATGATGTTGCTTTTGGTTTTGTTACTTAATGTTAATTAAGCATCAACAAAGCCCATCTCATTACTACTAACTGAATATGATTCCTATTTGCAATTCTCAAAGCTGCCCACATAAGCAAAAGGCCAAGCCGTCTAATATAGGTCCTTGGACTTTATGGTTGGAAGATTCATCATGCAACATTGATGGTATTGTGCTGTAGACCCACACCACTTCTAACAATCTGTTTGATTAGCAGAAAACCCACTTCAAACTATTTATTTATTTGTTTGTTTGTTTGTTTGTTTGTTTGTTTATTTATTTAGTCAAACAATTATAGAGTGGTAATTTGTACAAATAAAACATTAGATAAGTAATGATAAAAAGTAACAAAAGAAGACAATAGGACAGGGACAGTAGGCACAGTGGTGCACTTATGCACGCCCCTTACAGACCTCTTAGAAAGGGGGAGAGGTCAATTGTAGATAGTCTAAGGCTAAAGGTTTTGGGGTTAGGAGTAGAAACCACAGAATCAGGTAGTGCATTCCAGGCGTTGATTACTCTGTTGCTGAAGTCGTATTTTTTGCAGTCAAGTTTGGAGCGGTTGACATTTAGTTTAAATCGATTTCGTGCTCGTGTGTTGTTGCGGTTGAAGGTGAAGTAGTCGTTAACAGGTAGGACATTTTGGTACATGATTTTATGAACTATAATTAAGTCGGAACGGAGACGATGGAGTTGTAAGTTGTCTAAACCAAGAATTTCAAGTCTGGTGGAGTAAGGTATTTTGTTGTGAGAAGAGGAGTGAAGGACTCTTCTTGTGAAATATTTCTGGACTCTCTCAATTGTGTTGATGTCAGATATGCAATGTGGGTTCCATGCAAGTGAGCTGTATTCTAGGATTGGTCTGACAAATGTTTTGTAAGCTCTTGTTAGCAGATTCTTGTTCAAAATTACCAGAGAAGAAGCTGCGAAGGATTAGGTTAACAACTCTTGAAGCCTTTTTGGCAATGTTGTTGCAGTGGGCTCTAGGACTTAGGTCATTGGATATGAGTACTCCAAGGTCTTTGACAGATTGAGGGTTATCAATAAGTTCAATTCCTCCAAGCTTATATTTAGTATTCTTCTTCTTTTTACCAATATTTTTATCAATTGTTCCACCTACTTGCTAAAAAATGTCACTGGGCTTTCCCCTTGATTATCTCTGTTTTGCTATTGTTAAGGCTATTTATTTATTTATTTATTTATTTGATTGGTTGGTTGGTTGGTTGGTTGGTTGGTTGGTTGGTTGGTTGGTTGGTTGGTTGGTTGATTGATTGATTGATTGATTTTTATGCCGCCCTTCTCCTTAGACTCAGGGCGGCTTACAACATGTTAGCAATAGCACTTTTTAACAGAGCCAGCATATTGCCCCCACAATCCGGGTCCTCATTTTACCCACCTCAGAAGGATGGAAGGCTGAGTCAACCTTAAGCCTGTGATGAGATTTGAACCACTGACCTTCAGATCTACAATCAGCTTCAGTAGCCTGCAGTACAGCACTCTACCTGTTGCACCATCCCGGCTCATTAAGATGAATAAGTTGTCGAGGTTCCAGGTAACATCCAAATTTAAATCAGAGCCCAAATCAAGGCATTACTCAGAGTTTCAATTATTTCCGGAGCCATCTTGGCACCTACACCAGGGAACTCGAATCTTGAGCTTCCCACCTAGTTGAAAGTTCACATGCCTTGCTCCCCCACCCATAAACTTGTCACGTTGCCCACTCAGGTTTTGCCAGCATGGCAATTCCTTCTTCCCTTCTGCCCAGGTGGTGGACATATGATGGCCTTGGACTTCCCTCCCCAAGTTCCCCTAAACATCAGGCTTTCTACAGATAGTGTGGCAAGCCGTTGATTTATCACCAACTTCTGCATTGGCTTGACATAAATCCCTAGTTTGCGCTATGATATCTTGCTGCCATTACCAAAAAAAAAAAAAAAGGAAAGAAATGTAATTAATCCTCATTTAGTGATTTCTCGAATCTGTGACCATTTGCAATTACAAGGGATTGTGCCTCCATTTAGGACAGCAAAAACCTGAAGTAGGAAACTGACTAAGATCTGTTCTGTTTCAGGCATCTTTTGCAAGCCAGCAGGAGGGATCTAATCTACTAATTAAGCTGAGCTTGTTAACTAAAGAGACCCACTGGCATGCAGAGAATAGCAGCTCGGGAAGAGATTGCTCCTTTAAAGGGGTCTCTCCACCCTGCAAGCGGTCAAAAAGGGAAAACAAAATGTATTAGACACAGGACACTGGATGAGATAATTTTACCTGCAGCAGCCAGCAATCTTCATAGCATCGCTCACTGTGATATGGTTCACTTTACAACCAAGTCATTTATTTATTTATTCATTTATTCATTTATTCATTCATTCATTCATTCATTCATTTATTTATTCATTTATTTATTCATTCATTCATTCGATTTGATTTGACTCGATTCGATTTGATTTGTATGCCGCCCATCTCCATGGACTCGGGGTGGCTAACAACAGTAATAAAAACAGCATGTAACAATCCAATACTAAAACAACTAAAAGACTATTATTTATAAAGCCAAACATACATACAAACATACCATGCATAAATTGTAGAGGCCTAGGGGGAAAGAATATCTCAGTTCCCCCATGCCTGACGGCAGAGCTGGGTTTTAATGAGCTTATGAAAGGCGAGGAGGGTGGGGGCAATTCTAATCTCTGGGGGGACTTGGTTCCAGAGGGCTGGGGCTGCCACAGAGAAGGCTCTTCCCCTGGGTCCTGCCAAATGACATTGTTTCACAGTCACTAAGTAAGGACTACCCGTATTCTTTTAGGTCTGCTTTTTGCCTTCAGGAATAGCAATGGCGTCTTTATTAGTGTGTCAGCCTGAAATGGGGCCACTGCAACCATAGTTAGCTGGCTTCATAGAAATGGCCACTTCCAACATAGCGGTCATTCTTTATTTATTTTATTTATTATATATTTGTCATACAAGCATGGAATTACAGTTTGTAGTAACATAACAAAGTGTAAAGAAGTGATAAAAAGGATAATAGGGCAGAAGGACAGGGAGGATAGGCACAATAGTGCACTTATGCAGGCCCCTTACAGACCTCTTAGAAAAGGGGAGAGGTCAACAGTAGATAATTTAAGGTTGAAGATCTTGGGGTTAGGGGAAGAAACAACAGAGTCAGGTAGTGAGTTCCAGGCATTGATTCTATCATATCCCTCCCTCTTTTGCTCACTTTTATTCTAAACATCTCCTAATTTCATGTCCTTTACTCACAGAGGAGAAACTCCAGCCCCCTTGAGAATATTGTTTGCTCTTTTTTGCATTGCTTCCAAGCCTACCATAACACTTTTAAGCCTTGCTACAAACCAGTGATGGCAAACCTTTTTTTTTTTGCTTGGGTGCCAAAAGGGCACATGTGCGTGTGATACTGCATACATGTGTGTCCACACCAGGGGTGGGCTACTGCCCGGATGGGGTGCAACACAGTGGGGTAGTGAAAATGGAGCTCCACCCCAGAGGACCCAATTTCCACTGAAAGTTGTTAAAAGAAAATGCAGGGCATCCTGCATAAGCCACACCCACAGAGTGGTAGTAAAAGTTTTGGTAGCCCTTCACTGGCCCACACCCATAATACAATGCCCTTCCTTCCCCTATGCATACACGTACAAGCCCCCCCCACGCTGCCCCCCAAAGACTGGGTAGGGTGAAAGACTTTCCGAACTTCCTGTTGGCCCGTTGGACCATTTTTCACCCTCTGGCAGCTTCAGGGAAGACTCCAAAGTCTGCAGAGGGCAAAAACGGCCTTCTCCAAGGCTGAAAATCAGCTGGTCAGCATGTGCCTATGCTCTGGAGCTGACATAGGGTAACACCTCACGTGCCTTCCAATATGACTCCATGTGCCACGTGCAGGGCCACCATCAGGAATTTTGGGGGCCCATACAGCCTAAGTGTCTGCCCCCCCCCACCATTTTAAAACTATTTTAAGTCGCCAAGCCACTCCATCCCCCGGGGATCATTTCCCGCTTCACGCCAAGCGAGGCGGTCCCATAGGCCAGTGTTTCCCAACCTTGGCAACTTGAAGATATCTGGACTTTAACTCCCAGAATTCCCCAGCCAGCGAATGCTGGCTGGGGAATTCTGGGAGTTGAAGTCCAGATATCTTCAAGTTGTCAAGGTTGGGAAGCACTGCCATAGGCTATTTCAGGAACTGGGTTAAGCCGATTGTGTGGACTCGTCCAGGAGAAAGAAAGAAGCAGGAGTGACAAGGGAAAGAAAGATCCTGGCATCGGTCAGGCGGAGCGAGGCTTATTTATGGCTCCTTGGCACTTCTCCCTTCTTGTTGACAAAACCATGTGCTTTCTAGCGAGGGGAGGGGGATCCCACACCCGGCAGCCAGCGGAGAGGAGCTGGAAAGGACGAGGGGGGAGAAAAAGCAGGGTACCAGCAGTCAGACGGTGTCTTAAGGGGGCACTCCCATGTGGAAGGAAGGGAAGAAAGGCGAGGGCGAGCTAGGAAGGAAGGAAGGAAGGAAGGAAGGATGGAAGGAAGGAAGGAATGGTAAAAGGGGCGATCAAGAGAGGAATGGGTGAATGAATGGACGGAGGGTGGGAAGGAAGGAAGGAAAGAGGGAAGGGACAGGAACAGAGGAAGGGTGCAAAGGAAGCAAGGAAAGGTGTGAAAGGGGAGAGTAAGAGAGGAAGGAGTGAAAGAAGGGAGTGAGGGAGGAAAGAAGGGAGGAAGGAGAAGGAAATCAAGAAATGGAGGGAGGAAAGGAAAGAAAGAAAGAAAGAAAGAAAGAAAGGGGGAAGGGACAGGAACAGAGGAAGGAGGGAAGGAAACTTATGAAAGGGGAAAGTAAGAGAGGAAGGACTGAAGGAAGGGAGGGAGGGAAGAAGGTAGGAAGGAGAAAGAAAAGAAGAAATAGAGGAAGGGAAGGTAAAAGAGAGAAAGAAAAAGAGCAAGAAAGAGAAAGAAAGAAAGAGAATGAAAGAGAAATAAAAAGAGAGAGGGGGAATGAAAGAAATGGAAGGAGGGAAGGAAGGAGAGAAAGAAAGAGGAAGAAAGAAAGCAAGAGAAAGAAAAAAAGAATGAAAGAGCAAGAGAGAAAGAGAGAAAGAGAGAAAGAGAGAAAGAAAGAAAAAGAAACGAAAGACAGAAAGAAAGAGGAAAGAAAGAGAATGAAAGAGAAATAAAAAGAGAGAGGGGGAATGAAAGAAATGGAAGGAGGGAAGGAAGGAGAGAAAACAAGAGAAAGAAAGAAAGATAAAGAGCAAGAGAGAAATAGAGAAAGAAAGAAAAAGAAACGAAAGAAATTGTGATTTTGACTATGCCGGCTCCTTCCCTCCCCCGCTCCCAGCTCCCCACAAACCACCTACCCCTCTACCGCAAGAGGGAAGCGCCCGAGGCGCCGGGTTCTTCCCTTTCTCTCTCGCCCGCATCCTTGCCGCGGTGACTCACCAGGAGAAGGCTGGAGACCCACGCGGCTCCTCGGGGGGGCTTGCGGAAGGCGGCGGCGGAAGCCCCCATAGCCGGCGCTGGGTGCGAGGAAGGATGCTTTCTGCATGGGTGGAGGCCGAGAGCTGAGAAGGGCGCGCATTGCCCACCCTCGCCGGAAGAGCTGCCCATCTAGCAGTCCCGCTGCCCCATTGCCCGGCAGGGGATGATGGGCAAGGGACGCCTCAGGGAAGGAGGGCAAGGCGGGAAGGGAAGGAGGGGGCTGGCGGGGGTTTAGGAAAGGGGAGCCCGCCAGGCACAAGGGAACGCTGGCCGCGCGGGGCTCCGAGGCCAGCCTTGCAGCTCCTCGGCGGGAGGAGCCAAAAGCCACTGGGAGAGGACTGGGCTCAGCAGGAGAAGCGCCCCCCCACCATTATTCAATTTCCCCGGGCCCGTGACACCACTCCCAGTAGTACCGGTCTATCGGCGGCCCTGGCCACGTGTGACACACGAGCCACAGGTTCACCAACACGGCTATAAACGTACCCAACCCTAATCCTGGTGAGGTGCACATAGAAGCATTTGAAAGAAAAGCTTTTCATGCTGAAATACTTCTCAAACTTTCCTCTTTTTTACGCTAGAGGGATGGGAGACTTAAAACGGTGAAGAGACAGTGCCAAGAGTTAACTAGCGGTGGCCTCCGGGGCTTATTTACAGGTGAGCAGAAAATGCTGAGAATATGCAGGAGGAGGAAGCCTTTTGGAGGCGTCGGCGGAGACCAATTGCCGCGGAGGTGAAGTGCTTTAATTCTGTGCTCCCTCCCCAACTCACCTCCGGTGGCTCCGCGGGCGATTACTCTGAAGCACCCAGCCGTACCAAAATCAATAAACAATTTCAACGCAGCCCAGGGAACTTTGCCACACTTAATAAAAGTCTCCAGTCACAGTTATGGCTTCATTTCACCTTAACGTCTTCTTTAACTGTCCCTTCTTTTCAAGATCAATTAGAGACATGTGCAAAGAGAATTAAACAAAAACAAAGCACAAGGTCAAATCAGCTGCGGGGATACACTCTCTCCTCCCACAACAACATACATTGAAGGAGAAGGATGAAAATCCGACAGCCCAGCACCTAGCAGAGGATTGACACACTAAATACACCTTCGTGTAAAAGTACTGGTAGTAGATACACACGGTGGTGAAGCTAAGTAAAGATTGCTAGAGTGATTAGATACAAACAAGGGGGAGATTCCGGATGTTTTTGTATAAAACCAGCTTGCTGGTAGCTATGTAGTGGCTTGAAGATGCTAAAATCTGCCACATGTCACAAATAAAAATTCCCGTTTTGGTACACTCCAGTGAAAAGGAGTAAGGTACTTTTCTCCTTTGCTTAAAAAAAATTGTTTTGAGATTTTGTCAAATTTAGATGCAGATTTTTTCCACGTAAGACCTTCCAATTTTTTCTCACTACATTATATCTTTCTCCCTACTTAAAAAAAAAAAAATCCATCAAAGATGAAGAAAGTGGGATTGTCACACAAAGCATTTTCAATTGTCAGGGCAGGAGTTCTCCCTCCAAAGCAGAACTTCAGAACAAAACAAAAATTTTCCATGGAAAACTTCAGGATTTTCAGCAAAATTAAAGTAAGGGAAATTCATTCTGGATACCTCATATTGATTTTTTTAGTTTATGAGATTGAGTTTTTCTCTGTTGTCCCCCCAAAGTTTACTTCTTTTATAATGAACTCACCTAGCCTGGTGCATTGGGACCTCAGTCCTGAGAATTCCCTCTCAGGTTTTATAGTTAGAAGGGAGGGGAGGAGGCAGCCTTAATATTTACACCTGGATGACTACCGACTTTTGATGTTCTGGGCATTGCAAGAGTCCCCAACCAGCATGAGAATAGTTGAGAATTGTATAAGTGAATTTCTGCATATGTGCAAAGTTGAACTATGCTCACACCTATTCTCAGTCCATATATTTTGAAAGATTTGAAGTTGGCGAAGGAAGAATCGCTGATTCTCACTATGAAGAAAGGTTTTTTTAAAAAATTGAGACAAAAGAAATCTTCAAAAGAAACCTTTAAGTGGTTTTTGTCTTTAAAACAAGGAAAGAGGGGACCAAAACTTTAAACCCTAAGATTAACCTACCCTGTTTCCCCTAAAATAAGACAGCGTCTTATATTAATTTTTGCTCCCAAAGATGTGCTACATCTTATTTTCAGGGGATGTCTTATTTTTTTTCAATGAAGAATTCACATTTATTGCTGAACAAAAAAAAATGAACATTTACTATATACTGTACAGTAGTTCTCATCACAAACCAGCATAACCAGACATACTGTGAATCCTATCAAGAATTTCTTACTACTACCATATCATTATGTAATCGTGCTGGATGTGTTTTAAATCTGATTGATACAGTGTTTTGGGATGCAATTTATGGACAGCAGTTATATATGTTCTGTTTGGGAAATGCTGTGAAACAAAACCTCTCCTATGTCTTACTTTCGGGGGTGACTTATTTTCGGGAAAGCAGGGTATACACAGGGCGGTATTCTTAGCTGCTTTTGGAACCAATATACAGTACTTCACCTCAATTCTTTGGCGAGGAAGAGGATATTGTTATATGGAGGCAAAGCACCTTGCCAAAATGGAGGCTACCAGGGGTGGGCTGCTACCCATCTGTCATTTCTATTAGGACTCAATATTTAATAAATTAAAAGTTATAGGAGTTGTGGTTAGCTCTGGCCCTGCTCCTGCCCCAAGGACTGAGGAGGTGGATGTGGGGGAAACATCAACATGTCATAGGCCTGTTTTACCGCCGACAGAGTCAGACGGTGAGATGGAGGAGGGGGGCTTGGAAGACAGCCCAGGAAGAAGTCAACCATCCTTATCTTCCTTTGATTCGAATGAGGAAATAATGATAGACCCATGCATGCGTAGAGCTATGCATAGGAGTGAACAGCTTCAAAAGTATTATAGGAAATAATTGAGTCCACCTGTGGTTGGGTGAGGTTCAAGTAATTAGGGCTGCTGTTAAATTGGCAGCGTGCTGGCCTCGCAGTGTGGAGATTATCTGATCGTACTGGTTTGGACTGTGACTTGCTGTTTCAGGACTCTGTTTGTTGATTTTTCAAGACTTTGAAACCAAGGCAGAGCAAAGCGTGTGTGTTTCAACTTGTGGAAGAAGGAGGGCTGCAACATTTCTTCACAGCTGCTAGTTAAGTACTTAAGGACTGCTTAAGGGGTTTTTACAGCCTACAAGTTTGTTTTGGGAAGAGTGCTCTTTGTAATACAAAAAGTTTCTTTTGAATTTTGTGATAAAAAACATTGTTTTTGAATTTTCAAGTGTGTGTGTGTGTGTATGTGTGTGTGTGAATTTTTTACCCTTGAATTTTCGGGAGGCTGAACAATAGGTACTTCCCCAACTTCTATATAACCATATGCAGTACTGAGGCAATGCGCGGCTTAATGCAGAGTTCCCTAACATTTCCAACTTTGTGGGCCATTGTGTGTGTGTGTGTGTTGGTTTATGAAAGTGACCAGCAGGTGTGTGTGCAGGTTGCACAGCTCCAATTCCACAAGCACCCTGCACAGGCACCTGCTGATTATGCGAATGGAGCATGCATGCACATGCTCACCTCCTGCTCGTGCAAGTGGTGCACATTCATACATGTGCATGCTTGCCAGCCATTTTCATGGCCTAGTTGCAAATTCCCAACAACCCACTAGTGTGCCGCAGTCCACAGGTTGGTGACCCCTGGCTTAATGTATAAAAACATGGAGTTCAGATCTGTTGACATCTAAATTTTCTGGTTGGATTTACAAGGATTTCATAGAGACTGTGAGGTGGATGGACACAGCCAGAGAAACAGGAAATCAAGCCACACACAAATGTGCAGCAGCAACACTGATGTCAAACCATTATGTTGTTTAGCACTACTGTAGTAGTAAATTGAAAGACAGTACATTGCACATTGGCTTGAGAAAATCAGTAAAATGCAATTAATCATTCTGATAGTGGGAAAATACCTTTATTGTTGTTGTTGTTGTTGTTGTTGTTGTTAAAGATTTAATCTTCAATTTGATTTACCATTCTGGAACTGGTAAAAACAGTTCAGTTCCTAACCAAGGATCTAACAGGGTCCAAAGACGGGCTACAAAAATGGTGGAAGGTCTTAAGCATAAAACCTATCAGGAAAGACTTCATGAACTCAATCTGTATAATCTGGAGGACAGAAGGTAAGGTGGGGACATGATCAAAACATTTAAATACGTTAAAAGGTTAAATAAGGTTCAGGAGGGGAGTGTTTTTAATAGGAAGGTGAACACAAGAACAAAGGGGCACAATCTGAGGTTAGTTGGAGGAAAGATTAGAAGTAACATGAGAAAATATTATTTTACTGAAAGAGTAGTAGATGCTTGGAACAAACTTCCAGCAGACGTGGTTGGTAAATCCACAGTAACTGAATTTAAACATGCCTGGGATAAACATATATCCATCCTTGTTGTGGTTGGCCCTGGGCCAGCTCCTGCTCTGGGGACTATGGATGTTGATTTGGGAGAATCTTCAAGTTCTCAGAAACTGGTTTTACTGCCAACAGCTTCAGACAGTGAAGATTCTGGGTCAAGGGCAGACTCTGGGAGTGAAGCAGGATCGGACAGTGAGGTAGATACAGGCAGCCAATTAGCTAATGACCCTATTAGTGAGTCATCAGACTCAGAGGAAGAGAGATTAATAGATGCTCGCAGGCACAGGTTTATGACGAGAAGGGAACAACTGCGCAAGTATCATAGATGATAAGGGAGGACACCTGTGGCTGGGGCAATTAGGCTAATGGGGCTGCTGATAAATTGCCAGCATCACTGACAGTATCCATGGGAGATTATCCGTTTAGAGAAGGATGAGTGTTGTTTGATTTGGACTGTTCCAGGATTTACAAAGACCTTTTGGATATTTCACAGTTAAGAACATGTTGTGGACTCTTGAAGGGGTGTGTGTGTGACGCCTTCACAGCTGCCTTTGTTTTTGCTTTTCGCAGCATTCTAGGCTTGTGGTTTGTGGGAGAGCACTTTGGCTGTTTAAAGTGTGTGCGTACAATACTTCTGTATTGATAAACTGACTCTCTGTTTACTTTACAACAGTGTGTGTTTGCATTTACATTTCTGACTTAATTGGGGCTCATAACGTGAAGCCTGGCATAACACATCCTAAGATAAAATACAGGAAATAGTATAAGTGCACACTAGATGGACCATGAGGTCTTTTTCTGCCGCCAATCTTCTATGTTTCTATGTTTCTAACAACTGTTAAGGTAATTTCCAAGAACATAGGTAGTTCCAAGTAAGATGGTTTTTGCAAAATCAGAATATTTAGGTCTAATAAGATCAAAAATTCCACGTATCTAGGCAACCCTTTGGGTATTACTCCAAGGGCTCCTATTACTATTGGTACAACTATTGATTTTCTCCTCCATAGTTTCTCAACTTCAATTTGTAAATCACAATATCTGTATCTCTTCAATTTGTGTATCATCTGTTATTGCAATATCAATGAACAAGATTTTTTTTTCTTTTTCCACAAAAATGATGTCAGGAGCGTTGTGGGCCAGATGTCTGTCTGTTTGGATTTGAAAGTCCCACAGGATCTTGAGTGGCTCATGTTCAAGAACTTTGTCAATTTGGTCTATGGAGATTCTCAGTCATCCAGGTCATGGTTGTCCCAAAGGTGCTTTCTCAAGAGGCAACTGGACTTTCTGGGTTTTTTCTTTGAAGACAAATAGCTGAAGAAGCTCAACAACAACCCCCACTGTTACTATTGCTACTGCTGCTGCTCTTACTGCTACTACTACAGTGGAACCCCTACATATGAACTTAATTTGTTCAGTGACCAGGTTCTTAAGTAGAAAAGTTTGTAAGAAGAAGCCATTTTTCCCATAGGAATCAATGTAAAAGCAAATAATGCGTGTGATTGGGGAAACCACAGGGAGGGTGGAGGCCCTGTTTCCTCCCAGGAGATTCCTAGAGAGGCCCCATGGAGGTTTCTCACCGCCTTTTCCAGCCCTGTCTCCTCCCAGGAGATTCCTAGAGAGGCCCCACGGAGACTTCTCCCTGCCTTTTCCGGTTACAGTTTCGGAGGCTTGGGTTTGTAAGTAGAAAATGGTTCTTGAGAAGAGGCAAAAAAAAATCTTGAACACCCGGTTCTTATCTAGAAAAGTTTGTAAGTAGAGGCATTCTTAGGTAGAGGTATCACTACTGGTATTTTTAGAGATGAAATGAATTAAAGAGCAAGCCATTTTCAATTTTATTTTGCAAGTCTTCTTCACCTGTCTTCTAGTAAGAGGGATCTCTCTTCTAATTGCCAATGATACAGAAGAGGAGGCAAAAAGAAAAAGAAAAAAATCATGTGTATTCCTGCCTATCGACTCCACTTCCAGATTCTCTGATGTGCCAAAATATACTCTCTAATATAAAACAGTTACTCATCCTTGCTGCAATACACTGCTTCTCAATCTCAATACGTTTAAGCAGTATTGGGTTCCTACTAGTGCACTTGACAGCATCATACCAGTTGTGAAAATGGAGTTGCGCATGCAGCTCCAGGTGACTGGCGGGTGGGTGCCGATGCCCGCACGGGATTTGGCTTCTACGCATGCTCAGGAAGCCAAATCTCATGCAAGGATGCTCGCACGTGGATGCTTTTGCAAATTTTTCGGCATTTTTTGCTTCCATGCTGCAAAAAAATGGCAAAAATTATTTATTTGTTTGTTTGTTTGTTAGTTTATTTGTATGCCGCCCCTCTCCGCAGATTCTGGGCGGCTCACAACAACAATAAAACAATTCATAACAAATCTATTAATTTAAAACATTTTAAAAATCCCATTATTAAACAGACATACACACAAACATACCATACATAAATTGTATAGGCCCGGTGAAAATATCTCAATTCCCCCATGCCTGATGGCAAAGGTGGGTTTTAAGGAGTTTACGAAAGGCAAGGAGGGTGGGGGCAGTTCTAATCTCCAGGGGGAGCTGGTTCCAGAGAGTCGGGGCCACCACAGAGAAGGCTCTTCCCCTGGGACCTGCCAAACGACATTGTTTAGTCGACGGGACCCGGAGAAGGCCAACTCTGTGGGACCTAATCAGTCGCTGGGATTCATGCGGCAGAAGGCGGTTCCGGAGATATTTTGGTCCAATGCCATGAAGGGCTTTATAGGTCATAAAGGTCTATGGAGAGGGGCGGCATTCAAATCAAATCAAATCAAATCAACTCAACTCAACAAACAAACAAATAAATAATGCTTTGAATTGTGACCGGAAATTGATCGGCAACCAATGCAGACTGCGGAATGTTGGTGTAACATGGGCATACCTGGGGAAGCCCATGATTGCTCTCGCAGCTGCATTCTGCACGATCTAAAGTTTCAGAACACTTTAGCGAAATTAGCAAAATTAGCAAAATCTCAGGCATGTCCTCATGCTAAATTTGGCTTCCTGCGCATGTGCCAAAGCCAAATCTTATGCAGGCATGCACGCCCACCTGCTGGTCACTTGGAGCTGTGGGCACAACCGCACCAGTAGTAGTGGCAACAAGGAACCCCTGCCTGATTTTAAGGTGTCTAGGCTTCAAGACCTTGAATTCTCCATCCAGCATGCAGGCTAGGGAAATGTATGACTTGAAGATCACACACTTTAAAGCTACTCTTGTTGAGCAACCCTGTTTTAATATGGTATATATTGTTCTTCATTTGTATTATAATACTTGAATAAAAAATAAAGTCTCTGACTCCTAGTAGCTGTCCAGGCTGACTCGTAAATCTCAAATAACTTCTTTCTGCTCGGAAATTGACAAGAAACTAAGGAAAGGGGGAGTGGTGTGATTGGAATGTGAGAGAAGGAAGGAAGGAGAGAAGAAATCTACATGAGCCATTTGAGCCTGAGAAAATCTTGCTACTTCATGGTTGTGAGCTGAAGACTTTTGACAGTCCCTTTCCCCAAAATAAAATGCTTAACCTGAATTGGAGGATAGTGGGCATAGGGTGGCCCAGGGGAAGGAATTGCAGTATTTCTAACCTGGTGGAGTAGGTGCTTTGTTGCGGGAGGAGGAGTGAAGGACTCTTCTTGTGAAATATTTCTGGACTCTCTCGATTGTATTTATGTCTGATATGCAATGCAAGTTCCATACAGGTTAACTGTATTCTAGAACTCATCTGACAAGTTTTGTAAACTCTGGTTAGCAGTTCAATGTTTTTGGAGAAGCAGCTACATAAGATTAGTTTAACAACTCTTAATGCTTTTTTGGCAATGATGTTACAGTGGGCTCTGGCACTTAGGTCATTGGATATGAGTACTCCAAGATCTTTGACAGAGTGAGGGTTGTCTACAAGTTCATTTCCATCAAGTTTGTATTTTGTGTTCTGATTCTTTTTGCCAATGTCTAAGACAAATTTTGTGAGTAAATCTGTTTTACTTGGAACGAAGACTGAAATGGTGCTGTGGACTCCAATATTTCTAGGACACATGTTCAAGAAACCGCTTTAGGATCTTAGCATTCACAGCAGCACTAATTCCTCTCAGCAGCTTTATCCCTGAATCCCAGAACTTGAAAGAGAAAAATTGGTGTGCCGATAGAATGTGACCAATCAGCCTGCAGAAAGCACTTTGTTAAGTTGGAACATCCATCTGTAAGGGGACCAAACCTAGCCTCCTGATACCAAGCCCCCATCTGTTCCACTAAATGAAGAAACATGACAAGCTTTTAACTCAAAGGGCTCTCCAGGAAGTTACATTGATTACTCCAAGTTAATGCTTCCCCAATCCATAACAGGAAAATGGGGAAAGGGAATAACAAGAGCAGTATCTGGCACCCAAGAAGGAAAATCCATTTGCTTTTGGTTCTTCTTTTGTCCAAATCATCTCTTCTCAGGATAAGCCCTCCCTTTAACTGCAAGGGGGGAAAAACTTTTGCTATTTTTTTCCATTAGAGGCCTAAGATGACAGTTATCTACTTTGAACATAACCCTAAAAGTTGCAAGCCCTTTCAATTACTATGTACTGTATATTTTAATATCCATTTGTAAATGGGCTGGCTGAAAAATATTTACCAATTTGAACAATAAAGTAATATTCATGATAACTTGAAGAGAAGGCTGTTGAAAATAAAATGGTCCAAGCCATGGAAGTATTTGACTGCATTATTTTCAATAATTGTGCTGATAATCTGCCTCAATAGCCAATGGAATATAGCATTAGCATTTAGACTTATATACCACTTCACAGTGCTTAATAGCCCTCTATAAGCAGTTTACAGATAGTGACCATGTGTATATTACATCTTTCATGGCCAAATTATATTGAATGGTAGGCATTTGTTCAATTGGATTGTTTGAGTCACGGGTTTTTCTAAAACTGGGGTTATCATATTAATATTTATATTTGACTTCTTTTTATTGTAAATTGTATATTGTTGTAAGCCACCCTGAGTCTTTCAGGATTGGGCAGCATAGAAGTTGAATAAATCAATCAATCAAACAAACAAACAAATATTGCCCTCAACAATCTGGCTCCTCATTTTACCAACCTTGGGAGAATAGAAAGATGAGTCAATCTTGAGCCTATTGAGATTCAATCTGCCAAAATGCTGGCAGCCGGTGATCAGCAGAAGTAGCTTGCAATACTGCACTCTAACCATTGCACCACCGAGACACAGCTTGGTAAGATGGATCTTATGGGCTGTGTGTTAGGAACTGCAAAGGCACAAGGAAAAACATGGAAAAAAG
This sequence comes from Erythrolamprus reginae, assembly GCF_031021105.1. Taxonomy (NCBI): domain Eukaryota; kingdom Metazoa; phylum Chordata; class Lepidosauria; order Squamata; family Dipsadidae; genus Erythrolamprus; species Erythrolamprus reginae. The sequence continues at coordinate 67,559,158 of NC_091950.1, forward strand.
TTAGGTAAAGAAGATTCATATTTAATAGTGAATGTAATGACAGCAGTATGGATCGTTTTCATGCAGAAGTGGAAAGAATCTTTGATTCCGTCAGATGAGGACGTGATCAAAAAAATTTTGTATTGTGCTCAGATGAGTAGAATGACAATGAGACTTAAGGACAGACAGAACTCTTGAGTATTACAAGGTTTGGATGACATCTTATAAATGGATAGAAATTGAGTATAGTTAGGGTCAGGATTAAAATAAAGATAGCAAGAATAGAAGAGATAAGAAATAAATTAACTCGGATGGCAAAATTAGAATTATAAGGTTTTTAGTAAATACTAGTAATAAAGTATGTACCAAAATAAAGACTAATAACACATGTGTTTAAGAAGGAAAAATAACAAGGGGATAGATTAAAAATATATTAATAATATGCCAAATAAAAAGGTTTCTTCACTCAAGAAATGGTTAAGGCGTAGGAGGAAATAGTTTTTTAGAGAAGATTAAAGGGGGAGAGCTGAGAGAAGGAAGGAAGGTTGGAGAGAGGGGAAGGAAGGTAGATGCGAGAGATGGAGAGTGTATGAGGGGAGTCAGAAAATGAGATTTGAATGCAGGCCATTGATTTATTAATAAGAAAAAAGGTGTAAATATGGATATAAAAATGGAGAATATGGATTAGGGTACTGTTTGTGATATGTTTGTGAGATATATGCTTTGACATTGGTATGGATATGGTTTTTTTTTTTAAAAAAAGCTTTTTATATATAAAAAAGAAAAATGTGGAAAAAAACAGATTGATATCAAAGCTAGGATCCTTGAAGATAAGAGAAATGTTTCAGCACTCTGGACAGCACCTGAGCAACAATTGATGTTAGCCAGAGCTGCAAAGTCACAAGTAACCACTTCTGTTTTCCAGTAAATGATACTAAAAAGAATATTTGTAGCTCAGGGTTGAAATGAGGGTCCTTGGTCCTCTTCAAGTTTGCTTGTTTTCTTGCAGATGTTTCATTAATGAAGTATGGTGTACACAGCCCTAAAAAAGGCAGTCTTACACCTGGATTCAAACTCATTGCCATGTCTCCCTCTTGAATCTATGTAAGCCTATTAATACACGTAATATATACCTTTTTAAGTACCGTATTTTTGGTGTATAATTTCCCCCCTAAAAGAGGCTGATAATTAGGGTGCGTCTTATACTCTGAATGTAAACACCCCCCCCTCCAGCCCTAACTAGCTGCTAACGATCTTTCCAGCTCTGAATAAGTTTCATTCCAGCCCTAATCAGGTGCTAATAATGTTCCCAGCTCTTACAGCTTGCAAGCTCTTTCATTGTTACGCTTTGTGAAGAATGTTTTCCAAACCCTGTCTGATTTTTTTTTCATTCTCTATTTGCTCCAAATGTTTCTTTACCCCCTAATCAGGTGCTAACAATGTTCTCAGCTTTTACCCGCTTGCAAACTCTTTCATTGTTACTCTCTGCCAAGAATGTTTTCCAAAACTTGTCTTTGTAGGGGTTTTTTCCATTGCTTTACTTGCTCCGACTGTTTCATTCCAGGTGCTAAATGATAGAAACATAGAAACATAGAAGACTGACGGCAGAAAAAGACCTCATGGTCCATCTAGTCTGCCCTTTTACTATTTCCTGTATTTTATCTTACAATGGATATATGTTTATCCCAGGCATGTTTAAATTCGGTTACTGTGGATTTACCAACCACGTCTGCTGGAAGTTTGTTCCAAGGATCTACTACTCTTTCAGTAAAATAATACTTTCTCATGTTGCCTTTGATCTTTCCCCCAACTAACTTCAGATTGTGTCCCCTTGTTCTTGTGTTCACTTTCCTGTTAAAAACACTTCCCTCCTGAACCCTATTTAACCCTTTAACATATTTAAATGTTTCGATCATGTCCCCCCTTTTCCTTCTGTCTTCCAGACTATACAGATTGAGTTCATTCAGTCTTTCCTGATACGTTTTATACTTCAGACCTTCCACCATTCTTGTAGCCCATCTTTGGACCCGTTCAATTTTGTCAATATCTTTTTGTAGGTGAGGTCTCCAGAACTGAACACAGTACTCCAAATGTGGTCTCACCAGCGCTCTATATAAGGGGATCACAATCTCCCTCTTCCTGCTTGTTATACCTCTAGCTATGCAGCCAAGCATCCTACTTGCCTTTCCTACTGCCCGATGTTCCAAGCTCTTACTGGCTTGCAAGCTCTTTCATTGTTACTCTTTCGGAATAAGATTTTTTTAAAGCCCTAACCAGGGGATAAAATAATGTGCTGAAGCTGACCAGACTAAGGACGCTAGCCAGATGAATATCTGGTAAGCAGATTCTTTTCCCTATTTTCCTCCCCCAAAACTGTTGTGATTCCGTCTGAGGCCCCTCAGGGAACGGCTGATCCTCTGCCGGCTTCCTGCTCAGAGGGGGAGGATGAGGAACAGGAGGTTCAGGCAGACGGGGAGGAGGAATCTCAGGCTGCGGGAGAGGGAGGACAGCCAGAGTCCCCCGAGGGGGAGCTCTCCCCAGCAAGCAGCCTGGATTCCTTAGATGAAAATGCACAAGCAATCATCGATCTCCGGCAGAGAAGAGCAACACAACGAAGGGGACAATTAGCCAGGTACTTTCAGCACTAAAGAGGCAACAGCTGGGTTTGGGTGTGGTGCTCTCTGGAAAGGCTGAAAAGGCAGACCCACCCTTCCTGGCTTGTGGAGTATTATCTTTGGGAGTCCTGGGACCTGGCTGTGATCTTTGGCGTCTTGGAATTCTGGTTTGTGACTTTGAATACTGAAACCTTGGGGGGAAAAGGTGTGGGTCTTATTCTCTACAGTGGTGGGTGTGCCAGCAAGAAGTCTGCTGTATTGTCTGGCCGTCAGGACTCTGCTGTGAAGTCTCATAGCCTGCCTGTTGGGAAGAACAGGTTTTTCTCTGTGTTTATTTTTCAAACTATAAAGTGCTTTTGATTTTACCAGCGTGTCTGGCTGCTTTTTCCAGTTGGTGTTGAAGTCTGGGGGCACCCAGACAGAACAAAAACTAAGATGCGTCTTATACTCCAGTGCATCTTATACACCGAAAAATATGGTACATACATTTATTTATTACAGAATAGAGTTGAGTTTGAAGAAAATATGCCGTGTCAACTATAAAGCCTGAACTTATTCCACAAAAATAACAAAATGCAAGGAGGAAAGTACCATATTTTTTGGAGTATAAGACATACCTTCTCCCCTCAAAAAAAGGTGGAAATTTGGGTTCAACTTACTTACTTACTTACTTACTTACTTACTTACTTACTTACTTACTTACTTATTAGATTTGTATGCCGCCCCTCTCCATAGACTCGGGGCGGCTCACAACAATAATAAAACAGTATATAATAAACAAATCTAATATTTAAAAAGTATCTAAAACCCCATTAATTTAAAACCATTCAACGCAAGCATACCATACATAAAACTATATAAGCCAGGGGGAAATGTCTCAATTCCCCCATGCCTGATGGCAGAGGTGAGTTTTAAGAAGTTTGCGAAAGGCAAGGAGGGTGGGGGCAATCCTAATCTCCAGGGGGAGCTGGTTCCAGAGGGTCGGGGCTGCCACAGAGAAGGCTCTTCCCCTGGGTCCTGCTAAACAACATTGTTTAATCGACAGGACCTGGAGAAGGCCAACTCTGTGGGACCTAACTGGTCGTTGGTATTCGTGCAGCAGAAGGCGGTCTCAGAGATATTCTGGTCCGATGCCATGAATTATACTCCAAATTTAGGGGGGGGTTCAAAGCTTTTCCCCCCAGCCCTGATGAGGTGCTAATGATTTTCCCAGCTTGAAGGCTCTTTTCATTGCTACTCTGAAGGTGGTTCCCCTCCCCCCCCGGCCCTAAGTCTTTGTAGGCTTGTTTTCACTGCTACTCTCTATGAAAGTTTTTTTCTCCAATTCTAGGGGATAAAATAACGTGCTGAAGCTGATCAGACTAAGGACGCTAGCCAGATTAATAACTGGTAGGTAGATTCCCCCTCCCCTATTTTCCTGCTCCAAAACTAAAGTGTGTCTTATATTCCAGTGTGTCTTATACGCCAAAAATACAGTAAACACAGTCCCACCTTGACTCCCTTTGGTATGAGGGAGACAAGTGGAAACACTGTCAGGCTTTCAAGATGTTCACTATAGACTAATAGACTTCCAATATTACATAGAAACATAGAAGTCTGACGGCAGAAAAAGACCTCATGGTCCATCTAGTCTGCCCTTATACTATTTTCTGTATTTTATCTTACAATGGATCTATGTTTATCCCAGGCATGTTTAAATTCAGTTACTGTGGATTTACCAACCACGTCTGCTGGAAGTTTGTTCCAAGGATCTACTACTCTTTCAGTAAAATATTTTCTCACGTTGCTTTTGATCTTTCCCCCAACTAACTTCAGATTGTGCCCCCTTGTTCTTGTGTTCACTTTCCTATTAAAAACACTTCCCTCCTGGACCTTATTTAACAATTTAACATATTTAAATGTTTCCATCATGTCCCCCCTTTTCCTTCTGTCCTCCAGACTATACAGATTGAGTTCATTAAGTCTTTCCTGATACGTTTTATACTTAAGACCGTCCACCATTCTTGTAGCCCGTCTTTGGACCCATTCAATTTTGTCAATATCTTTTTGTAGGTGAGGTCTCCAGAACTGAACACAGTATTCCAAATGTGGTCTCACCAACATGATGTGATCTATTTCCTGACCTGGCCTACCTTGCAGGAATGACAGCTATTGGGATGGATTTAACTAGATGGCCTCTATTTACTTTTATTTGCATATCCATTGCTATGTATTTAATTTGTATATTTTTATTGTTTTCATTATCATCTCCAGGCATCCATTTAATGAGTAAACATGACATGAAGTTTTATCAAACTATAAGGATATATAACTCATTTGCATATTTTTATTGTTATATTACCACACATGAATCAAAATAATCTCAAGAGGAATAAATTAACAATAATTAATTATCTGTAGTAGAGTATTACTATGGAGCAAAACCTATATGAACCTTCCTGTCTTTTTATGCCTATCATACATGAGAAGGCTCTCAAATGATTAACATACACTGGTCTGGGAAACAGAAGCGTGCCCTGAATTTTTAAAGGGCAATCAGAAACTCAATTCACACATGAGCCACTTCCTACAATTTCTTCCTTTCTCCAATGTTCACTTGGAGGCAAAGTTTTGCAATTTGATAACCAAATTAATATCCCGATTATGTAACTACATTGCAAGGTCTGGCTTTAATGGTTTGACTTTCTAATTACTAAATTGTAGGAAACTGTTATGCAGCAATCCAGGAAACATCAAGAGGGAGTTATGAACAGATCTCGCTAGTTCTAATATAGCTAAAATTCCAATGTCTGAACTGTAAATTTACATAAGAAGGGTTGTTTTATCTTGGTTGATTGTTGAGGAATCAAAAATGTTTTGAGCCTTGTTCTACTTAAATCTAAAGTTGATATTAGTTTATTGCAAGGATGGCAAGAAATATCATAAAACAAGGCAAAATTCGTTTAACAAATGTCTCACTTAACAAGACAAATTTTGGGCTCAATTGTGATAATAAATCGACGATTTATCTGTAAACACGAATGAATAAAATATTCAAATGAATCGTAAAAATCACAAAACGTGACCATAGTACCTGCAGACCAGTTCTCATGAGAAAAGGTATTTTGGCACCATGAATCTGTTAATACTAGGTACAAAACAGTACCTATAAAATACTAGAGCTTTAAGAGGTAGTGTTGCAAATTGCCATAAGAGGGAGCCAGAAAGCATGATTCTCTTTCTCTCTGCTCTCTCTCTTCTTTCTGTTGATTCACAGTGGCTGATGTAGTAAGCTCTGTGTTAGTTGATGTATTTGTAAGCTGTAATGTACGTCTGATATATAAGACAAAGACAGGTTTGTAGTTTATTGTATTGAGAGATTTTGACTGATTTGAATATCTATGACCAAACTGTTTAATTTGTGCTAAAAGTAAACACTATTTTATATACTTTAATGTATCTGTCTTGTATGACTGAATACTCATATCTCCTGGATATCTGCTGGAATCCCAGTTTTTCTTCTGTGCAGGTCCTCGATAACTCAAAGGGTTCTGCACACACCTTAACAGAATTCATTTGCCTAAGCAAAATAAATGTAAGCAGTAGTGGGCTGCACCCGGTATGAACCACTCTATAGTATGGTAGCGAAAATCGCGATGCCCAGGTAGCTGCACCTCCCCAACATTCACACATGTGAGATTTTGCTTTTTGTGCATGCACAGTTGAATCTCGTGCCAACACACGTGCAGGTGCATACAGGACACACAAGTTCCCACGCCGGTCACCAGCAGCCTTTCCTTGGACGTAAGTCATTAATACCATGTTTTCCCGAAATAAACACTAGGGGTTTTTTCAAGGGGAGAAGCACAATTTCAGGATGATCAGCCTGACTGGGAGCCCCCACCCTTCAGTGTACACAAAAGAGCCTGCAACCTTGCGTGGACAGATGGTATCTGGTAGCAGTTACAGCCCGCCAGTCCCTTGGTCACTGCACTCTGAGGCTGCACAGAGCTGAAGGCACGGAGCAAAAGGCCAGCGATCCTGACACGGCATGCGGCCTGCAGGTAAGCCAAACGACACAAATATGAGCCTGCCACGCATGGTGAACCGCTGCTCGGCTTCCCTACAGCTTTCATGGCATGTCTGGATCTCCTTCCTCCCCACCCCTGCCTCTGCTTGTGGCTGCTGCTTGCACAGGTACTCAACACACCTGTATTGCCCAGATTGTTGCTGCTGCCAGCTAGTGTCAGCCTGCATGCACTCGCTACTTATGCTGGCTACATCCATCCCTTCACCAGGGCTTATTTTTGGGATAGGGCTTGTATTAAGTGCATACGGAAAAAACAGGCTAGGGCTTATTTTCAGGGTAGGTCATATTTTCCAAGGAAAAATGGTATTCTGCTGTGAGAGGCAGACAAGAAAAATAGATGGGCAGCAAATTAAACTGTTCAGCTTTTTTTTTAAAAAGGAACAATGTATCAAGAAAGGGCTCCCTCTGTCTTCTGTATGCTTCTCTATCCAATAATGTTACTCATTTGAGTCTCTCTCCTGGGTAGAACACTATTTACAAAACATTTGACAGCATTATTCATGCAGAGGATGGAACAAAAGCAAGAAGCCTCAACCGAGATTTGCATGGAGATTATTAGGATAATCAGCAGAAACGTCCAGTGCATCTAATCCTAATGCTCTGAACACCCCAGAGATATTCTGTAGAGGCAATTCGTATACGGAGGCAACAAGGGTTTCAGCATCAACAGCCTGCATTGCAAATTTCTGAACATTTCTCCAGGAGAAAAAAAAAAGGGGTCCGTCGTTCCAATTGGAAATAATCCGCGTGCATCTGCAATACCAAGCTGCATCCTTCGGGGTTAGAAAACAGTAGAAACAGCTTCTGAGCTATTTCTTTTCAAGGTGAGTCACTTTAAATCACATCCACATGGTTCTGCTCGGGGAACGGGCTATTTCATAGGTGATGATTTTCCATGTGGGCTTGTTTATGTGCCATCAGGATATAATTAGGGCAACTAAAATAGGCCATACGGTGAAAGCCAATGCCTTAGCAAGTAAACGCGGTACTCACAGATCAGTCGTTTACATGCAGTTTTGAGCAATTTTAATGTGTTATGTTGTTCTATTGAGAACCAATCTGATTTTCATAATTTTTCTCACTTTTTTCCCCTATGTACCGGGAGTGACAAAGAAAGGCTTTAATGCATCTAATGATTTGTTCATTCCCCACAATAGCCAGTTGGGTGTTTTATAAGCAAAATGGCTTTCTCAGAATGTAAGAGAAAAGTATCAGAAATATTCAGTGTATCTTGCACTTTTTAGCTGTAGCTGAAGGCTCCGTAGAGTAAATTTGGGTGCAAATAGTACCAGTAACAAATTGAAGCCAACTAAGTTAATGGTCAGCACTGTATTACCGTATCATCTGGCAGCAAATCCCATAAATTGTGTAATATGTTAAGAAGTTAGTTCCTTTTATATATTTCCCTGTGTTTTGGGATGACCTTGTGTTATGTTTTCCACCAGGAGTAATTTTGTAAATCTCTATCATGAAATATATCATTTGTGTTAAAATTCTAGTACCTTAATCTAGAAAGAGACATCTGTTTATAGTATCCTCTTTGCACAAGGTGGTCCTGGAAAGATTCCCCTGTTCATTATCTATAACCAGGCCTTAATTAAGTTGTTGCACACTTCTTTTAATGGGAGTTCTCTGATACTGTAATTACTAATAATTAGATTTGGCACAAGGTCTGGTTTAAAACTCATTTATTCCATCACTTAAGTGTATTATTTATTGTTGTTATTAAATTAAATTTGTAAGCCACCCAACTCCCAACAACCTAATAAGCAGCAGTGCTCTACAGAGGATAAGGTTTTTGGATCACAATATTTTTATAACATTAAAATAAAAAGCACTGAAATAGATACAGAAACTCTAACTTGAAAGATCAGTAAATATGACATCAGAATGCAGCCACAGCTTAATACAGAACATTTAAAATTTGCAAGTATAAGGGTCATAGGAGATCTGCACTCATATGATAATAGGTGTTCAAGGATCCACTGTTTTCTTTGTTCTACTGTGTATCACTTTATGTATTATAAAGAATTCCATAATACTTTAAACAAAAGTAAAATCTCACAGTTCATTTTTATTCCAGTAATAATAATAATAATTTATTAGACTTGTATGCCGCCCCTCACCAAAGACTTGGATAGTCTTTTTCTTGTTAAAAAAATGTACGTATCTTTCATATCCAAGATTTCAAATATTCTGCATGGAATTCATAGGGCCCTATTTATATAGTGCTATACTAAATAATTATCTGACTACAAATATAGTTGCAGTGTAAATATCAAACATTCTTATGGAAAACCATTTTTCCAAAGATGAATGGAAATAATACTTTTATTAAATTTTTAAGTAAAATTAGTTAAAGTATACTAAACAAATCAATAGATCTATAGATCTATGCTTATTTCTATATCCTTTGAATGTCAGATCCAAACGTTTTGTCTCTTTTTTTTTTACAACTAACATGCAAAACAAAGTTGATTTACTGTTTGAAAGAACAGGGCAATCGTGATAAGAAACTAATGAAACAGCAAACAGTGCCCTTGTATCAAACTATATTGAAGTATATACAGTATATTATAAATCCCAATCTAACTTTCTTTGACAAATTTCAGCTCTAAATCTGAAAACATGGAGTTTTACAAGATCTTCAGCATGTCTAAATGTGTAGTGTATATTATGCAGCATAGGATCCGAGGTATAGTGGAGCTTCCATTCAGTTCTATGAGAATTTATACAGGAGACAATAAAATGACTAATCTGGAAACAACAGTTATGATAGTGATTTCCCCAAGGCTGCTCAAATCTTCACAAAGCATTCGAATAAATTGACTTGTGCATTCTTTATATATGATTAAAAGGGGCTTTTCTTGACAATCAATTTCAGAGTGTATTAAGAGAATATAAGGAGGCTACTAATGAAGATCTGAGTCTTTGCCTGGGAAACATGGTTAGCATTAATGGCTTGGGCGCAGGGATAGCATCACTAACTATTTTAGTAAGGCATGCATGAACTGCAGCATGTTACCGGATAAACCGATATTACCACATCTTGCAAAATCTATCAATAAAACCAATGCCTGTTTGCATTTAAATATTTATATAGAATTAATACATTTGTTATTTCTTTATGTAATTCTTTAATATTACCAATTGACATAACACATTACAAAAGCATATGAAAAATACCAATCCTTTCTCTGTTCTTCAGCATTTCAACTGCTAGGTGAATACACAAAATGCCACAAGGGAAAACTCCTGCCTACTTGCATTTTGAGATCCACTCAAGCCTGCAGCCCCATTCACTCTGATTTTTGTACCCTAATATATTGGGTACAAATCAAACATATTATTGTGGTGTCCTATTCAACACTCAATCATTTTCAACTTGTCAACATTAAATGCAGCAGATTTCTAACAGAGAAGGGCAGATGATTTAAGAAAGCACCAAAAGGCATATAATATAGCGTAGCAAAGCGTGCTGGATTGATTATATGGACTGCTAGTTGTCAGGCTCCTAAATATGAATTCTGATACCTGAAATGTGGACTATTTTGCAGCCCTACTCATATATTCTTTATCATGACAGGGGTAACGAGGAAAAACATACAAAATTAAAAAATTAAACTCTGCTTCCAAAAAAAAGGCATTCACATACATAACTGTATATACAACACTCATATACAAATGATTCACAAAAGATAAAATTTAAAAACCTCTCCCATATTAAGCTTATCTGGAAAATATTGCAACTGTATTGCGTGCTACTTCAGAATAGTGGGAAGCCATTCCTTCTAACCTTTTATATCTGTGCTATCACATGTACCAACAGATATTTAGTTTAAATGAACATCCTTCTGAGAACTACAACAAAAGTTGAGACCAAAATATGGAATATTTATAAAAGGTGGAAATCTCAACTTAGGATAGTTTTGATGTTTGTTGATGTTAGTTTTTTTTTATCTGTGTCTAGGAAGCCAAGCAATATTTATGCAGCTGGGCTTAGGAGAATGTCAAGAGGAGTGATAGTCTAAGCTGCTTTTTATGTTCTATGCTGGACAGAGATTGCAAAAGATGAAAAGCCATAGTCATCAAGATAAAAACTCTAAGTGAGGACCATGAAGGAGCCAGACGGGAAGAAATCAAGCGGGACAGGGAGACCAGTGCAGCAATGGCTCAACCCCTGTGAAAAGGCTCTAGAAGCCGGAAATACAGATGGAAATTGGTTAGTTGGCAATGGGGTTTAGGGCAAACGTAGCTACTACGTTCCACAATGACTCAAATACATCCTAGCTACCATACTTTTTATTTAACAGTTGTGTGCATGAGCTTTCAGAAGTTGAGGGATCCAAACTATTATATTTAAAAGGCTGCAATACAGCAACATACATCAGGGTAATACAGCAGATGTCTCTTGAAATATCCTGATTTCTTAAAGTTTTTAAGAAGATGTTGGATAACCATTTATCTGAAGTGGTATAGCATTTCCTGCCTAAGCAGGGGGTTGGACTAGAAGACCTCCAAGCTCCCTTCCAACTCTGTTGTTTTATTCTGCTGGTCGTCCATTTTCATTATCAATCACTTCAAAATACTATATATATTTCAAAGTTTCCTGACATAAAAATTCAGTCCAGAAATTATCATTCTGTTGGTTGTTGACAGGGAAAATAGCTCAAAGGGGAAGTGCATCTCATTTAAGTCAAGTTTAGGACATTTCAGTGATTCTGGAAGAAAAAGAAAATCAGAAAGATCATTCTACATAAAGAACAACTAAAATGGGATTTAACCAGCATAGAGGTAGTCTTTGGGTTATGATGGCAATTGGGATTGTATAGGCGGCGTTGCAAGATGGTGAAAGAGCAGGCTCGATTTACTGGAGCAACTGGCAACCTTGTCTGCTGGTAGGTTGCAAATAGAAATTCCATAACACAGTTCCCAGTGATATTGTATCACAAGCCAGAAACCCAGAAGCTCAGATCACAAATCATGTGACAAGGGTGGTACAATGGCCAAAACATCTTGAGAACTAATCGCATTTTCATCTTTTCTGTGCCGCCCGAGCACTGAATGATCACGGAATGAAGGGATGTAAATGGAAGATTTTTTCTATTGTGCTTCTTCCCCCCATCCACCCCCAACAAGTAACGGTTGGGAACACGATCCCTCTGTAGCATTCAAGTTACCCAATCCATACCAAACATCTGGTGTATTCACTCCATTCAAATCATCCATGCTGGAGTGAAATGGTCCGCTTCTTTAAAGCAGTGTTTTTCAACCAGTGTGCCGTGGCACACTAGTGTGCCGCGAGACATGGTCAGGTGTGCCGCGAAGAAGGAAGCTCAGGTTTCGGTTTTGCAACTTTTTGCTGAGAGAGAGAGAGAGAGAGAGAGAAAGTAAGCAAGAGAGAGAGAAAGAGAGAGAGAGAAAGAGAGAGTGAGAAAGCGAGAGAGAGAGAGAAAAGAGAGAAAGAGAGAGAAAGCAAAAGTGAGAGAGAAAGAAAGCAAGAGAGAGAGAAAGAGAGAAAAGGAGAGGAAGGGAGAGAGAGAGAGAGAGAGAAATGAGCAAAAAGGGGAGGGGAAAAAAGAGAAATGAGAAAATGATTGAGACAGAGAATGAGAGGAAAGAGAGAGAAACAAAAGAGAAGTGACTCTTGATTTAAAACATATGATAAAAAGCACCCAAAGAATAAGAGAGAAAAAACCCCCAGCCCTCACCTGTTTTTGGAAAGGGTTCCAGAATGTGTACACACACACACAAGGGGGGGGGGGACAGGGATGGAAAAAGAGAGGAGAGTGTCTTAGGGTGTCACTTTGGTTGGTGGTGTGCCCCAGGATTTTGTAAATGTAAAAAATGTGCCGTGGCTCAAAAAAGGTTGAAAATCACTGCTTTAAAGTACTGCCATTAGAACGTTTCCCTGTTTGATACTGAAATTCTAGTACAATGGATACTTCCAAATACGAAGAGGTCGGTAACAAAAGTAAGCATTTTCAATAAACATTTTGCACATATCCACAATAATTATTTGCTTTGAGAACAAAGAAGCAAGGGTGCGCAATAACAATTTTGCACACCAATAGAAACATTACTAGCATAGAAATCTCAACACAGATTACATTTACATTTTTATATAAACATGATTTGAAAGATATATTGAGTAATTAAATAATATTGACAGGTCACATAATAATACTGAGAGACATTTATTGCCAGTCAAGGCAATGGATAAAAATTGTGATGCACTCTGGAGTCCAACAGATTAAAAAACAGAACTAGTTGCCAATAGAAGAATGCCCTGCTTTTAGTACCGTCTCATATGGTGTATTTTAAAAAGCTGTTGGGAGTGACCATGGTGATTCTTTCAGATGGTGAATCGATTCTGGCTCCAGAGTCAGTTCTGGTGGGTCACAGGTGGATCGGGGGTCGGTGCATCTATGTGGATAGATAAAGCTGCTAGAACACAACAATAAAGAGTGAAAAAAATACAGTGAAAAGTTATGCCAAACAGATTTTTAAAATCTACCATTTTTAATATCAAGATTTATGCGCCACCCTCACCATTTATTCATTCCTGTTATTACTAATTAATTTCCTTTCAAGCATTAATTTTTTTTCAACCAGGATGAGGCAAACTACTAAAATAGTTTCTGTAACAATATTTCATTGCCTGCTTGATTTTTTTAAAAAAAAGATGTACTTGTAAGCCACACTTCACTGATATATGTTTTGCTCTCTCATCAATATATTCTGTCCAGTCAGTCACTACACAAACATCAGTAAAACATCATTTTGCCAGGCTGCAGAAGGCAAGAAGAAGGAATCAAACCATTCACTGTTCCTATGAATTAACTCACTCTAGAATAGCGTTTCTCAACCTCTGCATGCTGCCAGAAGAACTCTGAACATTTTAAACTTGCAGAGTTGGGAAACACTGTTCTAGAGCTTTTGAAAATCACTTCTGAACTCACACGAGAGAGCTCTGATAAGTTACAGCAAGTCTTCCTGTTATTATACATTGTGGTAGCGAAATACACCACTCAGGCTTTTAGCTATATAATTCGGGAGGAAGACCTTTTGAATGATGGATTTCCAGAGTAAAATTGCAAACTAAGGCAGTGTTTCCCAACCTTGGCAACTTGAAGATAATCTGGACTTCAACTCCCAGAAGACCCCAGCCTGCATTCTGGGAGTTGAAGTCTGGATGTCCTCAAGTTGCCAAGGTTGGGAAACACTGGACTAAGGGAACCAGGAGCACTACTCAGGTGAACCCGAGGACACAGATAAAGTGCTTCAACAACCCCCTAAAAGGATGCAAATGACCAGCTGTTTGTAAGGAATACAAATCCTTCCATTCCCCACCATCCAGTCAAGGCTGAAAACGCTCTTGGATGAGAAGGGAAATGTCTTCGAAGAAAAAACAAAGAAAGTCCAGTTGCCTCCTGAAAAAGCACCTGTGGGACAACAATGACCTGGATGACAGACTGAGAATCTCTACAGGCTTTTAGACAATCTGTTCTTTCTTGTTTTAGGTATTAATATTGTTGTGGTTAGCTCTGGTCCAGCTCCTGCCCCAAGGAATGTGGAGGTGGATGTGGGGGAAACATCCACATGCCGCAGGCCTGTTTTGCTCCCGATGGAATCTGCCGACGAAGCCTCCTCTGACCAAGGAAGCGTGAGCGACAGGGAAGAGGGGAGTTTGGCAGACAGCCCAGGAGGAGATCAATCATCTGTATCATCCCTGGATTCTGAACAAGAATTAATGACACATCCACGCATGCGTAGAGTGATGCATAGGAGACAACAACTGAAGGATTATTACAAGAGAAAATGAGGCAGCCTGGTGTTTTAGCCTCATGGCAGTTTATCTGATTCATTGTTTCGTCAAGATCGTGGTTTTTGTGCTGTTCAAGATTGTGTGTGGACTCTCTGGACTTTAGAATTGGACTCAATTTCCCAGTTATTGGGTGAGCAATTGGATTGCATTTAACCTGTGCCTTGTGTGTACCAGAAAATCCCTTTGACATTTAAAAAGGGAGCTGTTTCTGTTTTTCTGTTTATAAAAACTTTTGGCTTTTCCTTTTATCGTGTGGTGTGTGTCTTCCTGGACTAATTACTCTATAATTACGGGCAGTTGAAACACACCAGCAGAACAAATATATATAGGGCTGTGCTTGATATTAATATATCCAGGGCAGGATCCGGAGAAGGCTTGTTAAAGGGTTAAATATTTATTTATTTATTTATTTATTTATTTATTTTATTTTATTTTATTGGATTTGTATGCCGCCCCTCTCCGCAGACTCGGGGCGGTTAACAACAGCAATAAAACAGTATATAACAAAATCCAATACTAAAAACAGTTAAAAACCCATTATATAAACACCAATCATACATACAGACATATCATGCATAAAATTGTAAAGGCCTAGGGGGAAGTGTATCTCAGTTCCCCCATGCCTGGCGGCAGAGGTGGGTTTTAAGCAGCTTTCGAAAGGCAAGAAGGGTGGGGGCAATTCTAATCTGTGGGGGGAGTTGGTTCCAGAGGGCCGGGGCCGCCACAGAGAAGGCTCTTCCTCCGGGTCCCGCCAAGCGACATTGTTTGGTTGACGGGACCCGGAGAAGACCCACTCTGTGGGACCTAACTGGTCGCTGGGATTCGTGCAGCGGAATAAATAAGGTTCAGGAGGGAAGGGGACACAAGAACAAGGGGGCACAATCTGAGGTTAGTTGGGGGGAAGATCAGAAACAACGTGAGAAAATATTATTTGACTGAGAGTAGAAGATGCTTGGAACAAACTTCCAGCAGAAGTTGGTAAATCCACAATAACTGAATGTAAACATGCCTGGGATAAACATATATCCATCCTAAGATAAAATACAGGAAATAGTATAATGGCAGACTTGATGGACCATGAGGTCTTTTTCTGCTGTCAATCTTCTATGTTTCTGTGTTTCTAAGGCCAACCGTGTGGCCCTAATTGGTCACTTTACCTGAGGCATTAAAAAAGGGGGGGGGGAACTAGACAGGTCCAACCATTACATTTCATTAAGGTTTAAAAAGAGAGAGAATTGTAGACTGATGCTTTCTCTTCCGCCATAGAATGAGGGCAGCATCTTCAGTAGACTGATTATTACTATCTAAATTCAGTCAAAATTCAGCCAAAACTTTCCATAGATGGTGGGAGGGAAATGGCCTATGACAGAGGAAGATTTGTTGCTGCATGTTTAAGAAAGAAGCTAAATTCATCACCATGACAGGGCAGAGTGTTGGCAGAGATTTGAGCTATTTATTCTTTTAGGAAAATCCTATAAAGAATGACACGAGGAAGCCTCTATCTGCAGTCTTGTTCATCACGTTGGTGAGGAGTCTGATAACAGATGTATGCAGTCGCATGATTTAGTGCCGGGAGCTGGCCCCTGATGTGTATTAATACAGCAGCAAAGCGGAACGAGCTTCTCTTCATCACTCATCTCTATAAAAGAGGTGGAATCCGAGATGGCCTGATGTTAGGCAGAGCAAGCCCATTTGTTCTGCTGACTGATGGAGCCAGCTCAGGCTGTGTCCTTCACCTCTGTGGGGCACTCCGGTTGCATAAAGGAGTTCACTCAAGCAGGACCTGGTCAACAAGTGAGTGGAGAGCAATCGAGCTCCGACGGAGACCTGTGCTGAAGCAACATCCTTGCCTGCATAGACTCCCTGAACTGAAACCTGGGCCTGAATTCTGATTTGTGGCCATCTTTTACAGAAGACACAAGAATCTGTCAAAAGAAAGTTGCCATTCATAACTAATCGGAGCAACTATTCAATGAATGCTGATTGAAACCAAGCTGGGGGAGGGGGAGAGAGAGAGACAGAGAAACACAGAGAGAAAGACAGAGAGGAAAAAAGAAAGGATTGTCCAATAACTATGCTCATCACACAAACTACAGAAATGTATTTTGCCTTCTTGAAATAACAAAGCATTCAATTATACTTTTTTTTAAAAAAAAAGGGATTCACTTATGACCATAGAAAATGCCCCCCCCCTAAATCAGAAACAAAAGAGATCCCCAAGTTAGTTTTTCATTCTATTACTATCTAAATTCAGTCAAAATTCAGCAAAAACTTGCCATAGAAGGGGGAGGGAAATAGCCTATGACAGAGGAAGATACATTCAAGATACATTCTATCTTGTCTATCTTTCTTGCCTTGCACTCTGCTCCAGTGATCTGTAACCAGATCTCTTTGCAGGGATTTAATGCTGTTTGAATCTTGTCATTACATGCTTTTGGAAGAGCAAACTAAACATGAGCATTATAGTCAAATTTACCATCCATCGCTCTCTCTTATTGATATACACTACTAACCAATAGTGGGTATTGTAAAAACAAAACAAAACAAAAAGCAGAGCTTGCACATCAAAGCGATTTACCATATTGGGGGATTACTAAAAGTTGTGATTCATTCTCTCTCTCTGTATCTCTCTCTCTCTCTCTCTCTCTGTATCTCTCTCTCTCTCTCTCTCTATCTGTATCTCTATCTCATATATATCTAGACTAATCTTCATTTTCATTATCAGCAAAAATGTTACACACACCCACACACACACACACAAATGTTTTTAATCTATTTTTCCGACTATGAAGGCACTATGTTAGGATGTCCACTTTCCCTTTTGATTTTTGTCTAGAACCCTTAATTTGTGCTACTAGACTAAGATTAAAATGTCCATGGATTTTTGCTATTTTTAATTGAGCATTACTGGTATTTTATTGTTTATCTCTGAAAATTACACCTCTATTCTATCTTGGATGCACATGACAAATTTCTGCAGCCAAACTGGGAGATACACTGCTGAAAAGCACTATAGAACAATATACAAGTATACAAATATACAAGTCTCTCTCTATATATATATATAGGGAAGTATTAATACCACTCTACTACGCCCTGGTCAGACCACATCTGGAGTACTGCATCCAGTTCTGGTCACCACACTTCAAAAGAGTCATTGAAACTCTGGAGAAGGTGCAGAAAAGAGCAACCAAAATGATTAGGGGACTTGAAACCAAGACTTACGAAGAGAGATTGCGGGAACTGGGCATGGATAGCCTAGAGAAAAGGAGGGGCAGAGGGGACATGATAGCTGTATACAGGTATATGAGGGGTTGCCACAGAGAGGAGGGAGCCACTCTATTCTCCAGAGCACCAGAGGGCCGGACGAGGAACAATGGCTGGAAGCTGACCAAGGAGAGATTCAACCTAGAAGTAAGGAAGAACTTCCTGACGGTCAGAGCGATCAATCAGTGGAACAACCTGCCTGCGGAGGTTATGAACTCCCCAACTCTGGACACTTTGAAGAGGAGATTGGACTGCCATTTGGCTGGAGTGCTTTAGGATTCCTGTTCAGGCAGGGGGTTGGGCTTGATGACCTGCATGGTCCCTTTCAACTCTAACAATCAATCAATCAATCAATAAACAAACAAATAAATAAATAAATACTTGTATACAAATATACAAGTCTAGGTTCTATTGCTACAGCTATCATTTTTGGCTTATTTGGCCTACTCTTTGCTGTAGCTTTAGAAAGTTATACAAAGATGTCTGTCTTGACAGGAATTTGGGCACTAATGATGATGACAGATTGCTTTTTTATTGGGGAGGGTTTTCATTGTGGTTGGGGTAGATATGATTTATGAGGTTCTGGTTTTATGGGGAGTGACAGGATATTTGGATTTTATGTTATGCATGATACTGTAAGCCATCTGAGTCATTGTGATTGAGTGATATAAATCTACGTTATGAATCAAACAAACTGCAGCAGGAAAGGTTTTAGTTCACCTCCCCATAATGTCTTCCTTTCACGTAAGCTATACTCTTTAGAGATAGCTTGGCATGATCAAAATATAATAGCTTCTGTATCCTCATGTTTTGCCCTAAAAGCAGAAATCTTCAATTCACATTAAATGTTAGGCATCTGTACTTCTCTTGGATTCTTTCAGACTCTCTCCCTTTGTCCATTCCTCAGCTGGTTTTGATGGTGGTTTCAATTTCACCAGCAGAATTATAAAATTGGATATAGCATAAATACATATGAGGTTTAAGTCTATCCTCAGCCATGTAAACTGACTCAGTAACTTTGGATCAGTTGCTCTTTCTCAGTCCCTTGTCCAATTCAACACCATTCTACTGATAACCCTCAACTTATGATAAATCACTTAATGCCATTCGAATTATGACAGTTTGGAAAAAAATACTTATGACTCATCCCAGCCATACTACCCATAATCATGTAATTATACTTCAGGCAATTGGCAATCACCTTGCATTTATGACTTATTGCAGCATCCTGCAATCACATGATTACATTTTGAGACTTTGGGGAAATTTTCTGTAGGCTGTTCTGGTTGTGTTCTGATATCATCTAAAATCACGTGATGCTATTAATAGAATCCATGATTGATAAATCACAATGGCTGGCATTGCACAACATAGAACATGAAATAGATCACATACAGTAACTGCATACAATGTGTAAACCTGGCACAGATTTTTTTTTGGCATGAATGGTATGTTTTTTGAGCAGGAAATCCAATAAAAATTTAAGTACCCCTATATTAAACAAGTACTAAAAAAGTATATCTACACTGGAAACAGATCTCTGCATTATGTACATGATTAGTTATTAATTTTTTCCAACCTATCCAAGTCATGGGGATGGCAATGCACAATATATTTAGGGTACCCCTAACCCTGAGTATTTTAAATTTAAGCTTCTCCTAAACAGAATAAGGACATTAACAAATTCTGCAGCTAACAATGTAGAATCCTTGGTAGTGTCACACAAAGGAACTTCAGCAGCATTTTTCAGATACTGGTATGTTATTTTTTAACTCAGTTCTTTCAAAATATGTGCTCATTGATGGTAATATATTTCATAATATAAAATAACCTAATTAAATTGGGTCTTTAAAAAAAAAGAAAATAGGCACCATGCAAAATAAACTGCAGGAGTCTAAAATATGTGGAGGACCCCAGATTAGGAAAGATTTGTCTAGATTCCCTTGGGATAACATCATGCTTCCTGTTACAAGCACGTAAGAACTAGCACTGTACTTTCAAACACAATATAATTTTGCCTACTCAGTATGATGCTCTTCAGTCAAAGTGTCCAGGTATGGACCTAAAAAAGCCATAAATATTCCTATTTTTCTAAATCAAAATCTTTCTAAGGAACCACAACTGGTGTCCGAACAGGTCAATAATGCAATCTTAAAGGAAAACAAATTTTTTGGGAAACAATACCACATTGGGCAGTCTGGCTGAATTATGTAAAATGAGTCAGGTTTGCATACATACAACTTACACATCTTCTACCATACAAAATAATTTGCTTCTGTGAGCTACAACATGTTGGGAAGGCTCCAGTTATTGCTGATATCTGCATTTTCATCAGGCACTTCTCAAACATTTGCAAACCGACAGTTACTACCAAAATGGCAGTTTCCAATATTAAACATAGAAACATGGAAACATAGAAGACTGACGGCAGAAAAAGACCTCATGGTCCGTCTAGTCTGCCCTTATACAATTTTCTGTATTTTATCTTAGGATGGATAGATGTTTATCCCAGGCATGTTTAAATTCAGTTACTGTGGATTTACCAACCACGTCTGCTGGAAGTTTGTTCCAAGGATCTACTACTCTTTCAGCAAAATAATATTTTCTCACGTTGTTTTTGATCTTTCCCCCAACTAACTTCAGATTGTGTCCCCTTGTTCGTGTGTTCACTTTCCTATTAAAAACACTTCCCTCCTGGACCTTATTTAATCCTTTAACATATTTAAATGTTTTGATCATGCCCCCCCCTTGGCATTTGTGTACAACACATGAAAACTTCATGTATCGCCATAAGATGCCTGCTTTTTAATATGGTCAAAAACAGTTTGAAAAGGCAGATCTCTTAAACCATGGATCTTCTCATGAATTTCAAATAATTTCTCCTCCAAAACTGTCACAGTCCATATCACTAACTACTGAAGAACGTTTTACCTGAGTTGGGGCTGGAAAGGGAGGCTGTTGCCATGATTGGTTTGCGTTTTCTCTTGATGTCCCTTGAACACGGTGGTCCCAGATGTATATTAGTCTGCCTAAAGAATGAATAAACTATAACAATTAGAAAAAGAAGCTGACAAGTATCACACTGATGGGTTTTTTAATAGGAAATGTGTCAGCCAGATAATTTTTAAGTGGCATTTGCCATGCACTATTTTTATAATACAAGAACAATTCTTTTTATTGATGGATTTGATTTATACCCTGGTTCTCTCCTGAGCAGGGAATGCAGCGAACAAAGTTTGAAAAGTTTTTTTTTTTAAATCAAAAACATAGATGAAAGTATGGAGATTCTTAGTCATCCAAGTCATTCAGCTCTCAGAGCTGAAGAAGCTTCCTGGATGAGAAGCGAAACATCTTCAAAGAAAAATAAGAAAGTTCAGTTGCCTCCTGAAAAAACACTTTTGGGGTAACAATCTAATAATGCTAACAAGATACACCAGTGATATCTGAGGGCACACGAGGCGTTGCCCTATGTCAGCTCCAGCTGCTTTTCGGCCTTCTTTTCAGCCATTTTCACTCTCCTCGGGATTTAGGAGAGCCTCCTGAACCTTGGGGACAGCAAAAAACACCCTAATGGGCCAACCAGAAGTTTGTTTCTGAACTTCCATTTAGCCATTTTTCACTCTCCTCAGGCTTCAAGGAGGCTTTCCTGAACCCTGGGGAGAGCGAAAAACTGCCCAACGGGCCTACCGGAAGTCTAGAGGCTTCAGTGAGGCCCATGCGGCATACGCAGGGGGGGGCAGTGTGGGGGGGAGTGGTGCGCATACGCATAGGAGACGGCATTGCATTATGGATGTGGGCACATGTACACACTCTTATGCACACATACACCCTTTTGGTACCCGAGCAAAAAAAGGTTGCCAATCACTAGTGTACAATAGTCAAACCCTGCAAAATTAAAGGGACTTGACTGATATTCTACATTACTGAGGGAGCAGGAACCAAAAGCAACCTCAGAGGGAGCGTTATCCATTGCACTCTTCCAAAGGGCAGAGATATTGTACATTTCCTATTTTATAAAGAAACAGTTAATGAATTTTGTTAGAAAAGAAAAATACCGGTTAGGTCCCACAAAGTTGGCCTTTTCCGTGTCCCGTCGACTAAGCAATACCATCTGGCGGGACCAAGGGGAAGAGCCTTCTCTGTGGCAGCCCCAGCCCTCTAGAATCAACTCCCCCTGGAGTTGCCTTTCACAAGCTCCTAAAAACCCACCTATGTTGCCAGGCTTGGGGAAGTTGATATTCTCCGTAGCTAGTATGATTTATGTATGGTTTGCTTGGGTTGTGTGATTAATTTTTATGATAAGGGTTTTAATCTGTTTTTTAATATTGGATTTGTACATTGTGTATTGTGTTGTGAGCCGCCCCCAGTCTTCAGAAAGGGGCGGCATACAAATATAATAAATTATTATTATTATTATTATTATTATTATTATTATTATTATTATTATTATGTCAGTACAACACAGCAAATGAGATCACTATGCTGGATTTCGTATTTCATCACCAGTCAGGCACTTCCCAAGCACCTAGGAGTGCGTGATGTAGCGGCGAATTATGTTCGTCGATCCCAGTAAAGCGGCCTTTTGCAATTGACAGATGGAGATTTTGTCAATTCCAATGGTTTTCAAATGTCCGCTGAGATCCTTTTGCACTGGGCCCAGCGTGCCAAGTACCACTGGGACCACTTTCACGGGCTTATGCCAGAGTCGTTGCAGCTCGATTTTTAGATCTTCGTATTTCACTAATTTCTCTAGCTGCTTCTCCTCAATTCTGCTGTCTCCTGGGATTGCGATGTTGATGATCCATACTTTCTTTTTCTCCACGATCACAATGTCTGGTGTGTTATGCTTCAGAATTCGGTCAGTCTGAAGTCGGAAGTCCCACAGTAGTTTTGCTTGCTCATTTTCGACCACTTTTTCGGGCTTATAATCCCACCAGTTCTTTGCCACTGGTAAATGGTAGTTCCGGCACAAGTTCCAGTGGATCATCTGTGCCACAGCATTGTAGTCAGTCTGGGCGATCTTTTTGCAGCAGCTGAGTATGTGATCGGTTGTTTCATCTGTTTCTTTACAGAGTCTGCAATTTTGGATTGTCTGTTGATTTTTCAATTCTGGCTTTGACATCATTTGTTCTAATGGCCTGTTCTTGTGCCGCCAGTATTAGTCCTTCTGTCTCCTTTTTGAGTGTTCCACTTGTAAGCCATGACCAGGTCTTTTCTTTATCCACTTTGCCTTCAATCTTCTCCAAGAACTGGCCATGCAATGCTTTGTTTATTGTTGTTGTTGTCATTGTTGTTGTTGTTGTTGTTATTATTATTATTTGAATATTTATAGTTAAATTATCTGGCTTGGAAAACATTCTTCCACATTTATGCTAAAGGTAACTTAAGGGGGGAAATGCATAAACTCAACGACTGCAGAAGAGTTACATGTGTTTAACTAGAGATAAAGGGCTAGGACAAGGGCTTCAGAAAGGAAAGAATAATAGCTTTCACTAATCTATCTACTAAGATCAAATAATAAGTAAATGATTGACAGAATTACAAAGTGTTAGAAAAGACCAGACCTTTTCCTGGTGCAATTGCCTGACCAAAAGGAACTGCTATAGGGCAACATCATAGACTAATCCACAACAAATGTAGATTTAAAATTTTGTACATGTATGGCACAATAATAAAGCAGCACATTCAAGTCTTTTACTTCAAGAGATTGAAGTACCCATTGCCTTGTGTTACAGCTGTGCTCTCCTTTTTAAGCACATTATACTCAATGTATATTGAGAGTGCAAATGAAACAGATAGATAGAAATCAATTTGTTTCACAAGTGGCTCCCTTACTCCACATATTAAATTTTGTGATACAAAAGGCCGTGTGCTGAAGTATTTAATTATGCTCCTTTGTGGTAATATACAAGCATCAGCCCTATATATTTTCATTGATAGACCAGATAATTATTATTCATGCCTGGCTTAGTCCTGGCATCAAAAAATAAGACTATGAGTGATAGACATGTATATCCCTCTTAAACCAGACATTGATTTTGATGCAACTTATAGATTTACAGTAGTCCTATTAAAAGCAATGAGAAAAATAATCATAAATTCAGGTAATCTATTTTAAATACAGTCATTCAATGTACAGTGTTTTGCCTCCTTTTATAGATTATAACAACTATCAACAAAGAAAGGAAAGTATAAATGTGGTTAGATGCTAAAAATACTTTGCTGAAACAAAAAAAGTAACCTGTGAAGATATAGAAGGTTATAAATTTTGTAGCTATTTATTCATTGATTGCTTTCTTTTCTGGATAATAAATCAAGGGTCTATTGATCTCTGGCTTGGACTAACAACATGTTCAGTGTTTATATCAAGCCTGCATTGCACTACACAGAGAAGCACAAGGTTTATTCCATTTCTGGCCTGCATCCCAAGTGTCCTCCGTATGACAGATTGTATCTCAGGTTTACAGTGCGGAAAATTAATGTACATTGTGCTCTCTCGCCTACTTTTGCTATCCTCAAAATAATAACAGTAGCAATGGCTATTGACAACAAGTATAGTCTCAATTCAGATGCCCTGCTTTCAACTGTAAGGAAGGAACCTAGATGTTTAGCAGAGGAAGAATATAAGAAAGCTGTCAACTTCAAACTGAACCTGGCAGAAGCCATTATTGGTTGCCACACAGTATTTTGTGAGGGCGGGGAGAGGCAGGAATGCACTGCCAGGCACAACACTGCTCTATCTCGTGAGACCCAAGGTCATCTCCACAGGAGTCAGATAAGAATGAAGAGGATTGCCTAGGGAACCCACCAATGAAGCTAATTGAACAATGTGAACCAGTGACACTTGGGGAGGGTATCATTTACTATTTTAACTATACTGAAAGACTGGGAAATATTCAGAGTTGGTTTTATATTTAATCGTGCCAATATGATGTGTCCAATAAAGAAGTTATTTGAGATAGATCTGAGTTTTGGAGTTGTGATTTGCTTGGACGTATTGGCTGGAACTTTGACAATAATATTTCTATTATATTTAAGCATATTTGTTCTATTAATAGATGGGCCAAAGAGAAATTGAGATATCCACCAATAAACATATTCACTCTTCTGATAATTAACTGTATTTTTGTGTTTGTTGTTAGTTGTGAAGTCGTGTCCGACCTATCGCGACCCTATGGACAACATTCCTCCAGGCCTTTCTGTCCTCTGCCATCCCCTGGAGTCCATTTAAGCTCACACTTACTGCTTCAGTGACTCCATCCAGACATCTCATTTTCTGCCATCCCCCTCTTCTTTTGCCCTCAATTGTTCCTAGCATTAGGCTCTTCCCTAGCATTATGCTTATGCTACTCTAGAGAATTAGAACACTGCCATTTGCAGGAAAAACAAATAAAGCCCTAGCATTGAGCCAGAATATCAACATCTCTAAACAATAAGAATCATATAGAAATTATGTTTAGTTGCAAATACAGTACTCAGAATGATACTGTACTGTATGAAGTGTTCCATTGGAAGCAATAAAAGTTGTTTCATAATAAAATATTGATCCTGAACAAAAATAAGTTTTTAAAAGATCCAAGGACAGAAAAAAGTTAGGAGAAGGTAGAAACTAAACCCAAAAATTTTGGAAAGAAAAAGAATTTATCTTAAGAATTAGAAAAGAAATGGAATTATTCTTTGAAGAAAATACAAAGCAACAAACATCACTACAAATTTTATGGGATATGGTTAAGCATACTTGAGGGGCATAGCAATAGCTTATCTAGCAAAAAAAATAGGCAAAGATTAAATATTTAAGAATTTGGCTTACTGTAAGATGTTTCTCAACAAAAGATGATAATTATAAAAAACTGATACAACAAATGATGAAAGAGAGATTTGGGGGAAATTACAGTTATCATTATTAGGTAGCATAATAGTGATTAAAATGAATATACTGCCAAAATTATTATATTTATTTCAAACAGACCCAATAAAAGTAGACAGGAAATTTTTTGACGAACTAAATAAAATAACAAAAAAGGTTATGTGGCAGGGTAAGAAAGCCCGGATAAATATGAAGACATTACAAGATATTAAAAGCAGAGGTAGCTTTGGATTTCCAAAATGGCAACTTTATCATCAAGCGGTGGGGCTAGTGTAGATTAGTACCATAGGGAATGGATAAAATTAAATAATAAAAGCATGCTAACGATTGAAGGAGATGATTTACAGCCAGGCTGGCATGCCTTTTTATAGGACAAGCATAAAAAGACACATTCGTACTTCTATCAACACCAAATAAGAAAAGCACCAATATGCAGATGGGGAAAAGTTAAAAAGAAACATTATACAAAATTGCCAAATTGTGTTTTGCCAATGGAGACAATGATATATCAGAATACATTAGATTAAAAAAAGATGATAAGATATAAGTAATTATTAGAGAGCCAGGGGAAACTTAAATCCAATCAAGAACTAAAAGAACAGGGTATAAGCCATAATGTAAATTTAGAGGAATGGGAAAGAATATAGAACAAGAATTGTAAATTAACGTTATTGACTGCATTGAAAGAAAATCAATATAAAATGCTTTAGAAATAGCATTTAACACCGGCAAGATTGGCAAAAATGTATACAAATATGAAACTGGATTGCTAGAAATATAAAAAGCAAGGATGGAACTTTTTATCACATGTGGTGGCAATGCCCCAAAGTGAAGAAATATTGGGAACAGATAAGGAGACAGCTACAGAAGATCATAGGAGAACAAATAGAATTTAAACCTGAACTATTTTTATTGGGAATAATTAACCAAAAGATAAAGAAACAACTCCAATGCATAATTTTACACATAGTAACTGCAGCAAGAATTGTATACGCTCAAAGTTGGAAACTTGAAAATATACCAAGCAATGAAAGGATTATATACTGCTCAAAAAAATAAAGGGAACACTCAAATAACACATCCTAGATCTGAATGAATGAAATATTCTCATTGAATATTTCGTTTGTACAACTATTCCATTTGCACAACAGCATGTGAAATTGACTGTCAATCAGTGTTGCTTCCTAAGTGGACAGTTTGATTTCACAAAAGTTTGATTTACTTGAAGTTATATTCTGTTTTTTAAGTGTTCCTTTTATTTTTTTGAGCAGTGTAGATAAGATACTGGAATGTGCAGAGATGCATAAGCTCGCATTAGAACTGAAAGGCAAGGAAGAAACATAATTTTATGAGGTGTGGAATAAGTGGCATAATTAATTAGAATGCAGAAATAAAGATGTATAGAAATAAATGTAAATAACCATAAAAAACTTTTCAAAAGATCCAAGATATTCACCCTTTAAATTAAATTAGCCGTCCCGGGTCTTCGGAGAAGGGCGGCAAATCAAATCAAATCAAATCAGATCAGATCGATCGATAGAGATAGAGAGAGAGAGATTTTTGATAGAGATAGATAGATAGATAGAATAGACAGACAGACAGACAGACAGACAGACAGACAGACAGACAGACAGACAGACAAATCTACATACATACAAATGCAGAAATGAAGGGTCTATAATTAACTCACAAACAAAAAGCATAGTGTTAGACATTACAAAAATAATTCTACCTTAATTTTCTACTGTAAAGCACCCAAAGCAGAACTGAAATATTTTTAATTGAACTGTAGTAATGGAATTGCACTACAAAAAGGTGTAATACAGGATAACCGGTTGTCTTTTAAACAACTTATTCAGCTATCTTCATGGAAACAAACCATTAAGAAGAAATGCTTCCTATCAAGTATATTGGATTGACAGTATTCAGCTCAGCTATTGCTGTTGTACACACTGCATCCACAGCAGGCAGCATAAAAGATACCTTTTCTAAGCCTTGAGGTACCACCTGGGGCTATTTCTGATGCCTTCAAAGGTCAAAGTTAATAGTGAGAACAGAGCTCTTCTGCCTCTTTGAAATGACACCAGATAGCTGAACAGCCATGTCTAATCTGCACACTGCGCATAGAAACCAGTGTTCATCCAATCAATTCAATAATCACATATCTGTATGGAGGAAATAGCTCATTATACAGCTTGGACATGTGTCCAGGTGTAAAATTGCATCTACCGGTAATTCAAAAGCTTGTCTACTCCAGAATGGCAAATAAAATGCCTTGGTGAAACAAAAATTCCACTTTTTTCCTCCTGCCCTTAACTCAGCCATATAAAGCTAATAATCAAAATGTATGGGTAATTAATTAACAATTACCCATGCAATTTAATCTCTTCCACCTTTCCAGCATGTATCATAGTATTACCATCTAAAAGACCTACTTGCAGGGACAAGTGAAGAATTTTTCTGAGTGGCGAAACAATTAATATCTTCCTTTAGACCAGAGACATTTTCTGGAGTACTGAAAAATACTTAATATTTGACTCAGTACAAAGGTAATTGTCCCAGGGATTCACTTCATTGCCTACACTCACATAGCCATATGTTCATATTATCTTCACCTATTGTGCATTCAACTGACCATCCAATGAGTCCAAAATTTTACTTTTCTGTTTTTTAGGCAAAGAATCTCAACAGGCACTGACTCTGCTTAGGAATTTGGCCTTTACCAAGCACGGTATGTGTTGTGGTTCCGTCTGAGGCCCCTCCGGGAACGGCTGACCTTCTGTCGGTTTCCAGCTCAGAGGGAGAGGCTGAGGAACAGGAGGTGCAGACAGACGAGGAGGAATCCCAGGCTGAAGAAGAGGGAGGACAGCCAGAGTCCCACCAGGGGGAGCTCTCCTCAGCAAGCAGCCTGGATTCCTT
Organism: Erythrolamprus reginae; assembly: GCF_031021105.1. Classification (NCBI taxonomy): domain Eukaryota; kingdom Metazoa; phylum Chordata; class Lepidosauria; order Squamata; family Dipsadidae; genus Erythrolamprus; species Erythrolamprus reginae. The sequence goes on from NC_091950.1 coordinate 67,587,702, forward strand.
AGAGGAAAGTGCACAAGCCATAATTGATCTGCGACAACGAAGAGCTAATCAGAGACGGAGTCAATTGGCTAAATACTTTCAGCATTAAAGTGGCAGCAGCTGGGTTTGGGTGTGGTGCTCTTGGGAAAGGCTAAAAGGCAGACCCACACTTCCTGGCTTGTGGAGTTTTATCTTTGAGAGTCGTGGGACCTGACTGTGAACTTTGGCGTCTTGGAATCCTGGTTTGTGCCTTTGACTATTGAAACCTTGGGGGGGGGGGGGGGTGCCAGCAAGAAGCTTGCTGTATTGTCTGGACATCAGGACCCTGCTGTACCGTATTATATCCTGTCTGTTGGGAAGAACAGGTTTTCCTCTGTGCTTATTTTTTCCAGTTATAAACTACTTTTGGCTTTTACCAGAGTGTCTGGCTGTTTTTTCCAGTTGGTGTTGAGGTCTGGGGGAACCCAGACAGAACAGTATGTATGTACCGTATTTTTCGGTGTATAAGATGCATCGGTGTATAAGACGCACCTAGATTTTAGAGGAGGAAAACAAGGAAAAAAACATTCTGAACCAAATGGTGTAGTATTATATTGTTTAATAAAATTCCAGTGTCGCAGAATACTTTTTACAACCGTGTATACTTTTTAAAACCATCTACACCTTTTACAAACGTCAAACTTGACAGCTTCAAGACTTGTGGACTTCAATTCCCAGAATTCCTCCACCAGTCATGCTAGCTCAGAAATGAGAGTTGAAGTCCACAAGCCTTAATCTTGCCAGGCTTGAAGACCCTTGCACTCCCTTGCGGGTGAATAACCATCTTCTCTAGAGAAAGAAATGTGTATCTCCCATCAATTGCAATGTAATTCTGTCTTTCTTTCTGTCTTTCTATTGCAATTGATGGGAGATACACATTTCTAGAGAAGCTTGTTATTTGCCTGCCCCCCTTTTTTTTCTCTCTCTCTCTTTTTAAAGAGAACCTGGTGGAAAGCTAGCCCCCACCCCACCCATCTGAATTCACACCCCAGCCGATCCAAGGTGCGTAACTTCCTCAGATCTTCCTTACATTGCAAGTAGAGCACTGGGGGAAACCCAGCAAAGACTTAGGGCTTAGAAAACATTCTTCTTTGCAGAGAGTAACAGTGAAAGAGCTGAAAGAAACTTACTCAGAGCAAGTTACAGTAATGAAACAAACCCTGCAAAGACTTAGGGCTTGAAAACATTCTTCACAGAGAGTAACAATGAAAGAGCTTGGGTACATTAATAGCACCTGGTTAGGGCTAGAAGGAAATATCTGGAGCAAGTAAAGCAATGAAGAAAAAACCCCCTATAAAGACAGGTGTTGGAATACATTCTTGGCAGAGATTAACAATGAAAGAGCTTGCAAGCTGTAAAAGCTGGGAACATCATTAGCACCTGGCTAGGGCTAGAAAGAAACATTTGAAGCAAATGAAGAATGAAAAAAAAAAATCAAAGGCAGGGTTTGGAATACATTCTTGGCAGAGATTAACAATGAAAGAGCTTGCAAGTGGTAAGAGATAGGAACATCTTTAGCACCTGATTAGGACTAGAAGGAAACTTACTCAGAGCAAGTAATGAAACCAACCCTGCAAAGACTTAGGGCTTGGAAAACATTCTTCACAGAGAGAAACAATGAAAGAGGCTGCAAGGTAAGAGCTGGGAAGATAGTTAGCAGCTACCGTGTTTCCCCGAAAGTAAGACAGTGTCTTACTTTCTTTTTATCCCCAAAAGCCCCACTATGTCTTACTTTCGGGGTATGTCTTAGATTGGAAAAAATAAGACCCACCCGGCCAACCCACCTACCCGAACCCGCAACACCCGTGTCCAGTAAAAAGTAGTATTTTAAAAAATCTTCTTGAAAAATCTGGGTCTTCATTTTTACCCACCGGGGGGGACAGAGAGCCCGAAGCACCCTCCCCCCACACACAAACAAACAGAGACACATCCGCATCCCCACCTGCCCGCCCCGTCCGGGCCCCGCCATGACGTGGCAGCCGCGGCTGGTGCACACGTCGGCATTGACACTTGTCCGCCCACCCGGCGTCTCCGAAGCTTACCGGTCTCTGGCGGGCACCTTTCGGCAGGAGAAGCCTTCGCCGGGCTGCTTCGCTGCTTGTTCCCCGACGACGGACAACGTCCGGCCGGCTTAGTCGGGACGGGCAACACGGCATCCGCTCGAGACGCCGGCGGGAGCAGCGGGAGCAGCAGGAACAGCAACATTTGGATCAGACGGAGGCGGCGGTGATGTATGGAGGGGGGGCGGCGCGGAAGTGGGCAGGAGGCGGCAATACCCCCGTGTTTCCCCGAAAGTAAGACATGTCTTACTTTCGGGGTACGGCTTATATTAGCCGACCCCCCTGAAACCCCCGATACGTCTTACAATCGGGGGTGTCTTACTATCGGGGAAACACGGTAGTTAGGGCTTGGGGGGGAAAGCTACATTCAGTGTATAAGCCGCACCCTAATTATCAGCCTATTTTAGGGAGGAAAAAGGTGCATCTTATACACCAAAAAGTACAGTATGTATGTATGTATGTATGTATGTATGTATGTATGTATGTATGTATGTATGTATGAATGTATGTATGTATGTACGTATTCATTAATTCATTCATTCATTCATTTAATTCCTATGCCACCCCTCTCAGAAGACTCGGGGTGGCTTACAACATATAAAAAACAGTAGGTAACAATAAGATTAAATCCAATTAAATTAAAATTACATAACTATCTAAAATCCCTAGTTATATTAAAATCAATCACCCAATTTGTACAGCAACCATGCAATCATTTGTTGGCCAGGGGCTAAGGTCTAATTGACCCAAGCCTGGTGACATGAGTCTTAAGACTCCTATGAAAGGTGAGGAGGGGGGGGGCAGTACTCTGGGAGAAGCTGATTCCAGAGGGTCAGGGCCCCCACAGAGAAGGCTCTTCCCCTAAGTCCCACCAAATGATATTGTCTAGTTGACAGAACCTGGAGAAGGACGACTCTGTGGGACCTAACCGGTCACTGGGATTCATGTGGCAGGAGGTGATCCCGCAAGTAATCTAGTCTGATGCCATGTAGGGCTTTATAGGTCATAACCAACACTTTGAATTCAGTCCGGAAACCAATTGGCAGCGAGTGTTGCCAATTTATTTATTTGTTACATTTATATGGCCATTTATCTCACAAAAAATTACTCTGGATGACATGCAACAATTTATTAAAACACTGTATTTTTTAAAAAGATGATTATTAAAATGACAAAACACTCATTTTTTCAATATAAAATTATATTTCAATTTAAAAACCACATGGCCCAGAAGGGAGTGAATATCAGCCTCAGTGAAGGAGCCATCGAAACATTTCACTGGTCCTTTGGGATTCCCGTAGCCAGGTCTTAAGGGATTTCCTGATCATTAATAGGGATGGCGCTAACTTCATTTCTCGTGTTAGCTCATTAGAGCTCTAGCACAGAGGTCTCCCCAACTCCCAGTTCGAGGACCGCCAATGGTCCGCAGCATGCCAGAAACAGGGCGGTGCAAACAAGCAAAGCCTTATCTGTGGGACGCAGGCAGCATGTAAAACGGGTGAAATGCTCCCGGTCCGCTCGTGCCTGTCAGTCGTGAAGGGAACACGAGGCTCCACTCACCTGCCTGGATGCCGTCATTTGGGTTCTTTTACCCTCTGCACATGCACGCAATGCCTTGCCTTTCGTAAGCTACTTAAAACCCACCTCTGCCGCCAGGCATGGGGGAATTGAGATACTCTTTCCCCCTAGGCCTTTACAATTTTATGCATGGTATGTCTGTATGTATGTTTGGTTTTTATATAAAAGGGGTTTTAATAGTTTTTAGTATTGGATTATTATTGTACGCTGTCTTGGTATTGCTGTTAGCCACCCCGAGTCTCCGGAGAGGGGCGGCATACAAATCCAATAAATAAATAAATAAATAAATAAATAAATAAATGCACAGACGGTAAAAGAATCTAAATGGCAGGTTCCAGAGCCTCGCGCTCCCTTCACTACCGGCTCTCTGATGACTGACAGGTACGAGTGAACTGGGAGCATTTCACCCCTGATGTAAAACCACGCTCCCTCCAATCCACAGAAAAACCTCTCCGTGGAACCGGTCCCTGGTGCCCAAAGGTTGGGGGGGCACTCTTTAGCACACTACTTGTGTAAGGAAAAGCTGCAATCACCCTCAAAAGGAGGCATTCCATCATCATCATCATCATCATCATTATTATTATCTCCGAGACCGCCTTCTGCTGCACGAATCCCAGCGATCTGTCAGGTCCCACAGAGTTGGCCTTCTCCAGGTCCCGTCTACAAAACAATGTCATCTGGCAGGACGCAGGGGAAGAGCCTTCTCTGTGGCGGCCCCGACCCTCTGGAACCAACTCCCCCCGAAGATTAGGATTGCCCCCATCCTCCTTGCCTTTTGCAAACTCCTTAAAACCCACCTCTGTCGTCAGGCATGGGGAAATTGATTCCCCTGGGCCCTCTCCGCTTTATGTATGGTCTGTATGAGATGTTTTTTTATATTAAGGGTTTTTAAATTGTTTTTAACTACTGTATTTGTATTGTTTTGTTGTTGTAAGCTGCTCCGAGTCTCCAGAGAGGGGCAGCATACAAATTTAATTATTAATAATAATAATAATAATAATAATAATAATAAATAATAATAATAATCAGCATAGTGATCTCATTTGCTGTGTCGAAATCCAGCATAGTGATCTCGTTTGCTGTGTTGTACTGACATAATAATAATAATAATAATAATAATAATAATAATAATAATAATAATAATTAGACAATACTCAATATCACGGGGCGGGGGAAAGAAATCAAGTCTGCTGTCCCAATGCGGTTCATAGATTTCGAAACAAAAAAAAATAATGCAGAGAAAAGCGCTGAGTGCCAACTTCTTCCATGTTTTCTATTCCAGAGCGCAGTCAAAACAGAAGTTATGATAGGCAAGCATGATTAGTAAATGCTTTGTGCCCTTAAAGAGCAGCAATTACAGGCATGTGAAGAGAAGGAAAAGAAGCCCCTGAGATGCTCTCCGTCACATGCCTCCCGAGAGGCAGCAGGCCATTAAAATTCCATGATGTAGAATCAAAAACAGCCTGGGAACAGCCAGGAGGCAATACAGCAAATTAATATACCAACCATCTCCTGGGAAAGGGACAAAAAAAAATGCAGAAAAATCTCTTCGCATTGGAAAATAAAATTATACTACTAATGATAACAGCCACCAAACACAGAGACGCCGAGTACTTCTAATGATGGGTGTGGAATTCCCAGTGCTGCTTCTAATGCTTTGAGAGAAGTCTCAACACATCACAGACAGAAATCTAGAAAAAGAAATCTTGCTATAGTACAATTTATACAGTCTTTTAACTGAATCTTCCAAGGAAACCTCAACAAAGCCATCTCCTTGACACGAAAGAGCTCCTCCTTGCACACTTGTGGCCTCATATGCAACAATCTAGCTGGCGGCTCTGTTTAAATGAAGCAGTGGGTTACCAGGTAATCACTACGCTACCAAAATAAACTGAATCATAAACCATTTGAGAGGCAAAGAAAATATGAGCTATAGTACAAGGCTCCCTCCCTCCAGGATCTGCTTGACAGCAGTACTTCCAGTAGTGTAATACATCTGCAAAGGCAGACAGCAAAAAAAAATAAAAATTTAAATGCCAGTCTAAAAAAAATAGGGAAACCAATTAGTAAAATAGTGGGATAAATAACTGCAAGCAAAACTAACTGTGGTTTCTAAAAATTATTTATTCATGTTTCTTTCATTTTGGTGAAAGTGGAAAATCGTTTATTTAATTTAACCGAGAAAGACTATAGTCTTATTTGGGGGGGAAATTGAATAATTTGTACTTTTAATTGAAAATTCAGATTTAAAAAACCTTATATTTAAATTTAAATTAAATATATATATATATATGTAATATATATCTCCATATATTTAAAACTCCATTTCCCTAAGGACTGAAGGAAACACACCCAGTACTGGAAAGCTGGTCAATCCAAAGGTTCTTAATAAGTGAAAAGCAGTTAACAATTAATTTCTAAAAGTGATTAGAAAAGGAGAGATACAAAACTAGTGTCTTTTTAACGGTGTCAACTGTGTTTTGAACAAGATGGCTCTTTCCTCATCTCACAGATCTCTAAACTGGCTGGGCATTGCTGTTTTGTAGTCTCCTCATGAGCAGTAACTGTCTGGAGTACTTCTAGATGATCTCAAATTTTCTCCTAGTCTGAAAAGAATGATGAAGACTCTTTGCTGACTTTTCATTCCATATGGTCGTCAGCTCCACTTTTCACAGAGCCATTTTTTTCTGGCATTTCTTCCCAATAAATCATATTAATCAGAAGGAAAAGGGGGGGCATGATCGAAACATTTAAATATGTTAAAGGGTTAAATAAGGTTCAGGAGGGAAGTGGTTTTAATAGGAAAGTGAACACAAGAACAAGGGGACACAATCTGAAGTTAGTTGGGGGAATTATCAAAGGCAACATGAGAAAATATTATTTCACTGAAAGAGTAGTAGATCCTTGGAACAAACTTCCAGCAGACGTGGTTGGTAAATCCACAGTAACTGAATTTAAACATGCCTGGGATAAACATATATCCATTGTAAGATAAAATACAAGAAATAGTATAAGGGCAGACTAGATGGACCATGAGGTCTTTTTCTGCCGTCAGTCTTCTATGTTTCTATCATATTACAGACCTTATAAATGAAAACAGCTAAACTAAATCCAGAATCTTATTGCTTCTTCCCTATCCCTTGTTTTTTGTAACCTCTTGTCAACGGAACTGTTCTTTAAAACTGTATGCATTTTGATCAAATCAATATTATAAAATATTTGCTTGGTCCTAATAAAGGTTTTTTCTCCCTATAGAGCAGGGGTGTCAAACACGTGACCCGCAGGCCAAATAGGTCTGTGATAGGCCGAGAGTTGTCCTACGGGACTATCCCAGAGATGCTAAGGGACCAGCTTGTTTTCAAACGCGCCGCTTCCCCGGGCAGCCGGCTTTGCTCACCGCCGCCAGGCTTGACGTCAGTGGCCCCCTGCTGCCCCGACAGCAACCCCCCGACCGCTGTGCTCGCCTTGTGCCGTGGGGGGGGCGCTTGCAAGCCCCTCACCTTCACCACCTCCTCTTCCACCGCCCCGCTGCCTGAGCCCATTTACAAGGTGCTGGTGGAAGATCCGGTGTCACTTTTGCAAAAGGTAGACAATCTGCTTTTGCAAAAGTTAGGCGATCGGCTCCTGCGCAGGGTTGAAAAACCCTGCGTGGCAGGCCATTGCTAAGTGCGCCAGCGTGCACCTGCGCACCTTAGAGGGAACGGTGATCGCAGCATACCTTTGCCTATCCAGTCCATGCGACCCCACCCCTCTGAGCAAACTAAATCCTGATATGCCCACAATGGGATTGTGTTTGACACCACTGCCATACAGTAATGGCTATGAATATGATTGTGTTTCATTATGGTGAGTACTTTTAATGCTTTCTTATACAAAGCTTTTTTACTTTTATAAAATTCTTCTTAAGGTTACTTGTTAATAAACTTTCATGATCATTAATCATCTTGGATATCCATCCAAGATTATCTTTAGAAATGGTAGAAATGAAATTTTGGACAAATATACTGTATGTTTTCATACAGACTTATATGTTCCAAAATCAACAACAACAACAACAACAACAACAACAACAACAACAACAACAACAAAGTATCATTTTATGTGATGTGAAAACAAAGCATTTGATTACCTGGCTGAGCAGCGTGCTGGTGAGCATCTTCGGTGTGAAGCATCAGCAAGAACATCCAGGGAATACAGTGGAGATAATGGACTGAACTATAAATTTAAAACATGGGCAGTTAATAACATGCCAAGTTACTTGTTTCTTTCAGAGTATAAGATGCTCCAGAGTATAAGTATTAATTTTGGGGGAGAAAAACAAGAAAAAATAATCTGCCTCTGCCTATCAGCATCCATCAGTATTCATCTGGCTAACCTCCTTGCAGCAAACAGCCTGGTCAGCTTCAGCACGTTATTATAGCCTGATTCAGCATGAGTAGCTGATTGGTGGTTGGGCTGGCCTTCCAGAATACCACCAATCACCTGTTCCAGGCTACAGGGATCGCCGCAGCCCAACACCTCCTACATGCGTCTCATTTTTGGTCTCCGTGTGTTGCGTTTTTGGCACTGCATGCCCTGTTTTGGACCTGTCCCAAGCTGCAGGGATTGCCACAGCACATCGCTGCCAATCGATCCTTCCACATGTTTATTTATTATTTATTTATTTACTGGATTTGTATGCCGCCCCTGTCCAGAGACTCGGGGCGGCTAACAGCGACAATAAAACAGTGTACAATAGTAATTTGGTATTGATGATTAAAAATCAATTAATATAAAAACCAAACATACATACATACATACCATGCATAGAATTGTAAAGGCCTAGGGGGAAAGAGGATCTCAATTCCCCCATGCCTGGCGGCAGAGGTGGGCTTTAAGTTGTCTACGAAAGGCAAGGAGGGTGGGGGCAGTTCTAATCTCTGGGGGGAGTTGGTTCCAGAGGGCCGGGGCCGCCACAGAGAAGGCTCTTCCCCTGGGTCCCGCCAGGCGACATTGCTTAGTTGACGGGACCCGGAGAAGATCCACTCTGTGGGACCTAACTGGTCGCTGGGATTCGTGCAGCAGAAGGCGGTCCCTGAGGTAATCTGGTCCGGTGCCATGAAGGGCTTTATTGGTCATAACCAACACTTTGAATTGTGCCCGGAAACTGATCGGCAACCAATGCAGACTAGGGAGTGTTGGTGTAACATGGGCATATTTGGGAAAGCCCATGATTGCTCTCGCAGCTGCATTTTGTTGCATTTTCGGCCTCTGCACGGACCGTTTTTGGCCTCCACACGTAACATCTTCAGTTGGTTCCAAGTGGTGGGGATTGGCAACAGGGATTCACACCACCTGGAACTGGCCAAAAATGCAATGCGTAGAGGCCAAAAATGGGGCTTGCAGAGGCCAAAAGTCAACATAGGGAGGCTGAAAATGCAACAAGCGGAGGCACTAATGTGCTGTGGCAATTCCTGTAGCCTAAAATGGGTCTAAAATGGAGCTTGTGGAGGCCAAAAATGTGACATACAGAGGCTGAATATGGCCAAAGGACGGGGGGGCTGGGGGGGCGTCAGCAGAATTCAGTGTATAAGACGCACCACAATTGTCACCCACTTTTAAGGGAGGGGATCCATTTTACACTCTGAAAAGTACAGTATATTATCTGAAAAAAGATGCTTGAATTCAATCCTACACAGCCTATGACCATTTATGGTATCATCCAGTATAGGTAACTCTGAGCCAATCTCATATCTATCAATTGTACAACCAGCACAAATTGAGAACCAGTTGATAACCAAATATTTTTTTCTCCTGTTTTAAGATACATCAGGAATTGGGACTTATCTTCACAAACCAGATCTCTAAGATATCTTCAAAGTATTGGGAAATATTATTTATTCGGCTATCAAGCCTATTCTCATTTGTACATGTTTTCTTATGTATCAGTTAACAAACTTGTCATGAACCCTGACAGCTTGGAAACTGTCATAAATGCCTCTTTAATAATACAAACAGATAACTGACATAGTGACATGACATAACAGCAGAAGCTGTTATTAAGAATAACATAAGGAACAGAATGTATTAGCTTTACCAGCAGAAAAAAAATCATTTATCAGAAACAATTAAAAAGGCATAATCTATTTATTATTCATTTATTGTACACGAGCTATTGGAATATCAAAACTTATTCACAGATAGATTTTCTTCTCGAACACAAGCAGTGATTGAAGTTCTTTTAAAAGATGTCAGCTGTTCAAACATAAAGTAAGGTAAGTGGCACAGCCCTCCTTAGAGAAGAGTGAATAGAGTAGCATATTCTTGTATGTTAAAAACTTTTCTCTGTGTGTATATTAGAAGCAGGTTACCTTAGATATTTCTATTTGATTAGTCAAATTTGAATATTCATTTGGAGATTTCAAGATGGGAAATCATTCAAATGTTCAATTCCCAAATGCCCTGCTTAGTTTTTAGATCAACTCAATCTTCAGAAATGCTTTCTGACAAAAGACCGCGATGAAAAACATAAACTGCAATAGAATAAGATCATATTACGAACTCCATCTTCATTAGTCCTGCAAATTTTAATGTTAACGCCTTTTTCTCTTTCCTAATTAACTATGTCAACAGTTAACTTTTATTTTTTTTAAAAAAACACCTTCTTTTAACTTTGAGGACAACATTCTTCAATTATTACAAGATCTTTCTATCAAGGAAGCATAAATTGTAACAAAAAACAACTACAAAACTAAATACTCAAGCCTACTATAATTAAACAATCCCATTAAATTAGATTATTTGGTCACAGATTCTAATATCCAAATATATGGTAAAGAGGATAGTTCGCTCAGATTCATAAATAACTCTCCTTACATTTGCAACTGTCTTTCTGCCTAGAAAGTACAAATTCACCCAAAAAGGGTCTGATAGTAGTAGCTGACTTTCAACAGTCCCAGGTATGCAAAACAAAAGTGATTTTGAAAAAAGAGGGGTTGGTGAAATTTTAATATTATTTAGAGTGAAACAAAACCGAGGTTTTTTATTTATTTTTTATTTATTGTTTGAGTTGGAAGGGACCATGGGGGTCATCAAGTCCAACCTCCTGCCTAACCAGGAACCCTATAGCATCCTAGCCAAATGGCAGTCCAATTTCCTCTTTAAAATGTCCGAGTATTGGAGTTCACAACGTCCGCTGGTAGGTTGTTCCACTGGTTGATTGTTCTGACCGTCAGGAAGTTCTTCCTTATTTCCAGGTTGAATCTCTCCTTGGTCAGCTTCCAGCCGTTGATCCTCGTCCGGCCCTCCGGTGCCCTGGAGAATAAAGTGATCCCCTCCTCTCTGTGGCAACCCGTCGTATACCTGTAGACTGCTGTCATGTCCGCTCTGGCCCTCCTTTTCTCTAGGCTATCCATGCCCAGTTCCCACAGTCTCTCTTTGTAAGTCTTGGTTTCTAGACCCCTGATCATTTTGGTTGCTCTTTTCTGCACCTTCTCCAGAGTTTCAATGTCTTTTTTGAAGTGTGGTGACCAGAACTGAACACAGCACTCCAGGTGTGGTCTGACCAGGGTGTAGTAGAGTGGTATTAAGATTTCCCTGGTCTTGGAGTGTATTCCCCTGTTGATGCATCTTAGGATTGTATTGGCTTTTTTGGCTGCTGCTGCACATTGTTGGCTCATGTTTAGTTGATAATCCACCAACACTCCGAGATCTCTTTCACCGTCACTACCGCTAAGAGGGGTTTCTCCCAGACTGTATGTGTGTCCAGGTTTTTTTTTTACCTAGGTGAAGGACTTTGCTCTTGTCGATGTTGAACATCATTTTGTTGGTGTTGTCCCACTGTGTTAGTCTGTCCAGGTCTTTCTGTAATTTGAGCCTGTCTTCAAGGGTGTTGGCTACCCCCGCCAGCTTGGTGTCGTCTGCGAATTTGATTAGTTGCCCTTCTATTCCCTCGTCCAGGTCATTGATGAAAATGATGAAGAGCACAGGGCCCAGGACAGAACCCTGTGGTACCCCGCTGCCTACTTTCTTCCATGTGGATTTGGAACCGCTGACGACAACTGCTAATCCATCTGCATGTGTTGTAATCCACCCCACTTTTTTCTAATTTGTTGATTAGGAGATTGTGGTCAACTTTATCGAAAGCTTTGCTGAAGTCTAAGTATATGAGGTCCACTATGTTGCGCTGGTCTACTGATTTGGTAATGGTGTTGAAAAAGGATATGAGATTGGTTTGGCATGATTTGTTTCTGACAAACCCGTGTTGGCTGTTGGATATTATCCTGTTTGTTTCCAGGTAGTGGCAAAGCTGTTTTTTTATTATTTTCTGCAGTATTTTTCCAGGTATTGAAGTCAGACTAATAGGTCTGTAGGTTGGTTCTGAACAGGGGCAAACACTGTTGATTCAAAACTGAAAATGAGAGCTGTTTTAAAAAATGAAGTATGATTTCATTTTACAGGTGGTGGTACATGAGCTAATCTACACACTTAGAAATTACATGAGTGGTACCTGAGCTAATCTACCCACTTACAAATTAAACATTTACCCAGACATAATTTTGTTGAGATGTCAACATCAGTGGGCATCAATGTAAGCATGGTGTATGGTTATAAAACAATGGCATAACTAAAATCCCTGTTTCTCTGCTTCACAATTGTATGTAAGTAGATATTAGCATGATTGAAAATATAGCTACAAAATATGGTAAGAGAGAGAAAAATTAGGAGACTGAATAGAGACTGAAAAGTCATAAATACAGAAGAATTGACAGAAACATGCAAATAATATTTGCAGCTACAAAGAAAATTGTAGAAAGCTAACATTCTGGGGTTCTGTTTGGTACAAGGAGCCATAGTGATCTGCTGGACCCAAACAATGGGGCTGCCTTACCTCTTGGACCCAGGCTGCAATGTGGAAGAAATTGGAAGCCAGCACTTTGTTCTTTCTAGAGAGATAGAAATCAAATGAGAGAAAATACGAAGTAGATCCAGCTTACCTGGCTGCGATCTCTCATTCCCATTGCTGGCAACCAGAAACTAGAGAGAGATGGTAGGAGAGATGAAGTTGAACAGAGCAGGAAAATAGAGTTGGAAGAAATGAAGAAAGAAAGAAAAAAATGATGCATAAAGAAGAAGAGAAAAAAGATTAAACATCCTTGTTAGGCAGATTTGCTAAAGTTAGTTATAAGACAATAGGAATTAATCTAAATATTAATGGAAGACAGAAAATTCAATCCAATGGAGCACACCCACAGGAAGCCACGTTATCTTTAACACTCACCCAAGATGAGGGCATTAGGATATTACAAATACCCTAATTTCCTTTCAGAAAGAGAAATTTCAGTATATCGCCTATCAAAAATATGATTAGAATGATCTGAAGCCAGGAAAATCTAATTTCAAAAATGCTGAATTTTTTTACTACTAGGATATCCTTTCTATTACAACTAAGTGGTTACACCATTTAGCACTGACATCTCTTTTGTTTGTTTGTGTTGGGATTTTGTGTTATTTATATGTGCACATTTAAAGGGGCTAAAGCATATGATTCAACTAATGGGAAGTAGTCCAATGGCCATTATTAAAAGGAGTGGGGGAGGAAATAAGAGCAAATACATGATCAATTCTTCAAAATGCAGCTCCCAATTATTTGTTTAAATTTCGAGATCTCCTGATTTCACAACTATTCTGGGTAGCTTACCAATGAAAAGAAAACAGCCTATAATCAGTGATGGCAAACCTATGGCACAAGTGCCACAGGTGGCACATGGAGCCATATCTGCTGACATGCAAGCTGTTACCCTAGCTCAGCTCCAAGGTGCATGTGCATGCCGGCCAGCGGATTTTCGGGTCGCCCAGAGGCTCTTGGAGGGCATTTTCAGCTTCCGGAGAGGCTCCTGGGGGAATGGAGGGCATTTTTGCCCACCCCAGGCTCCAGGAAAGCTAATAGAGCCTGGGGAGGGTGAAAAACAGGCCTTCTGAACCCAAAAGAAATTGGGAAATAGGTTTCAGGCCTTCAGAGGGCCTCCAGGGAGTGGGGGAGGCCATTTTTGCCATACCCAGGCATTGAATTATGGGTGTGGGCACTCGCGCATGCGCGATAGCATACGCACATGTCTTTTGGCACCTGAGGGCGAAAAGGTTCACCATCACTGGCCTCTATCTAAGGAAAAAGAATCCAACTGATTAGAAGGAAGAATCAAAAACCAAAAGGACTCAACCACATCTTAATCCAAGGTTTGGGGAGATAATCAGGTCTTTAAGAACCTGCAGAAAAGCTAAACAGTTAGAATAGTAGAGATAATTTAAAGGGGGGGGGGTGTCACTGTAGGATAACAGGATCTATCGTCAAGAAGACATGCTTCCTAGGTCCTGAAACATGACACTGCTTAATCAATAGGACTCGGAGTGTAGCCTCACTAGCTGATCTCACTGAACAGGCAGGAGACAAGTGGTCCCTCAAGGAGCCAGGCCATATGACATGAAGAGGGGGCAACAACCAACATCTTGAATTGCCCACTGACAGCCATGCAGCTCAAAAGCAACAGGGACACGTGTTTGGACTGCAACACACATTATACTATATTCCACTGCCCTCCAATCTGGGTCATTTTAGCTTCTGAGAGGTTTTCCAGGACAGACCCATGTACCACATTACAGTGAGTGGACCAATCAAGAGTAAACAATATATGAGTTGCTGCCTGAAGGGCTTCCTGGAAGAACCTATGTAAAGGCCTTCTTGGCCACAGTTGCCACCTTCTTTGATGAAGAGGGGTGGGTGGGTAGTCAAACAAATACAGGCACTGTTTGCCAAAATATGCTGAAACAATTTCCTTCATCAATCCTACAAAGTGGAAAAAAAATCTAATTATTTATTATGAGAAGCAGCACCCATAGGATCTGATGCTTTCCCATATTCAGGCAATGCTATGATATACAAATAAAGGGTTGGAGCTTGCAGCATGCATCATTTTCCCCCCTTCTCCAACACTCCCTATGGATGCCTCCATGGACAGACTTTCATGGTTGATCTATGACATACATTATAGTAAACTTAAACTAATGAATATTTGCTTCCTGCCCAACCCCAAAGTTCTAGATCTTTATCTACTGTGCCCAGATGCTTACTCTTTTTGGCAGGAATCACCAATGATGTGGCTAATCCTCTCAGTACCCATTGCATTCATGATGGTCTCCTGAAACACAAAGTAAGAGGGGGAAAGACTAAGGCTAAAACTACACTGACTCATTTACTGAAATCTAAGTCAGCCTCAACTAACTACAAATAGAGTGAGGTAGAAGAGTTGTTTGGATCCAAAAGGATCATGCAAGACTACTTGGACAGTGGAAGACGAAAAGGACAGACGAAGGAAAAGTGTGTATTTTAGTATAATCTTTTGTGGGATAAGAAACCATTTTCAGCTTTTTCGGTATTAGAGCAGAGTTTCAAAATGACTGTCACAAAAGTGGTGTTCATGATATAAAACTGGGGTCCCCAAACTTGGCAACTTTAAGTTGTGAAATTAAGAAATTAAAGAATATAGTGAAACAATCTTACAGGTCAACTTTCATGCTTAATGGAATCATTTTACCTAAAACAGGTGTCTCCAACCGTGGCAGCTTTAAGACTTGTGGACTCCAACTCCCAGAGTTCCTCAGCCAGCTTTGCTCTGGGAGTTGAAGTCCACAAGTCTTAAAGTTGTCAAGGTTGGAGACCCCTAACCTAAAACATACGGAGAGAGCTGGTTTGATGTAGTGATTAAGGTACTAGGCTAGAAACCAGATCATCGTGACTTCTAGCCCTGCTTTAGCTTGAAGCCAGATAGGTGACTTTGGGCTAATAATTCTTTCTTGGGAAGAAGGTGGCAATGGCAAAGCTAAAAAATGTTGCCAAGAAAATTGTAGATAAACTACAACAACAAAAACAAATAAAAAACATCACCAACAACACAATCACTGCTTTGTTTAAGTTGGATCAAGGAGCAACACTTTAGTGATAACAAAAAATTAAGTTGATTGAATCCTGATTAGTATTTAGAATGAGAGATTTAGACAGCAAATCCCAGGACTGAAGGTTAACTGGGAAGATGGGAAAAAGCAGAAGGCAAGGTAAACCTACTTCTATAGTCTGCCAAGAAAATTATGTAAGCACATCTATACAGCCATCAAGATTCCAGCTGAACTCAATGGTGTCTTGGCTAATATTATTCTGATTAAAGGTAATAGTCCCAATATAATAATAATAATGCCTCAGCTTGAATCTAATTGACTTTGAGAGGTTTAAGAATAGGCAATCTCAAGACCACACAAAAAGCTCAACCGCAACCCGGTTGAAAAACACAGTCTATGAACTTTCTCCTAGAAGTTTGTACCATTGAGTTCAATGGCACTTACTTGAAAAATTGTATTACAGTGTTGTTTGTTTGTTTGTTTGTTTGTTTGTTTGTTTGTTTGTTTGAATACAAATACAAAAGATACAAAGTAATAAGCAAAGTTGAATATAATATCTAAACTAACCTCATTAAAAAACCATTTATTATAAAAAGACATAAACATGTCTTTTTATAATAAATTCATACACTTGGCCATGAAGGGTGTACAATTCATGGCCCCCAGGCCTGCCGGAAGAGCCAGGTCTTCATGACCTTGCGAAAGGTCAGTAGGGTGGGAGTAGTACGAATGTCGGGGGGTAGTTGGTTCCATAGAGCCAGGGCAGCCACAGAGAAGGCCCTTCCCCGTGGTTCCACCAACCTGCATTGCTTAGTCGATTGGCCCTGGAGGAGGCCAACTTTGTGTGTTCTTATTGGTCTCTGGGAGGTGTGTGGCCAGAGGCGGTCCCAGAGATAGTCTGGGCCTGAACCATTATTAGTCTGGCCCTGAGCAATTATCCAGATTGCAAGGATATTATTCCCTACAGGGACTTCCGTTTCAAACTTTGCTAAAAAAAACAAAAAACAAAAAAACCAGAATGAAACGGCAAGCATTTTAGAATGTCTGAATTGTAATTCACTTCTACTGAGGTTGGCATAAAAACTATGCTTATTCTATGTATTTCAAATAAAATGAGCCACATTCTGCCATGTTTGTCAGGCTCCTTGTCCTGTGTTCCAAGCTAAGTTTAAATCTCGGTGACAATTCATCTGTGCAGTATTTAACTATAGCTGAAAGTCTGACAGGCTGTAAATCATACATTTTTTCCCACATTCTACTTCTGTTATTAAACAATGCAGTCACTAAATAAGAAATCAGGATCAGGAATTTCCTCTTTTCAACCCACTTCCCTTTGAAATGTTCACTCCTGTGCTGTTTCACACCTTCTGGCTTTGTTTGCCTCCTAATTCCCCCCCCCCTTAATGAATAAGATGAGTTATTCTTTGTGTTTATATTCACCAGAGAGCAGGGGTGGATTCCAACTTACCTCTCTGCTGGTTTGCTTCCTCCCACGCCACACGTGCACACATGTGCAGTGCAAAAAAAAAAATCAATTTTTTTAAAAAAACTAAAAACAAAATGGTGATGCATGCTCAGAGCTGGAAACTCTGTTTCTGTGCATGTGCAGAAGAAAAAAAAAATTTTTTTTTAAAACCCTCCAAAATTTCAAAAACGTGCAAAAAAATTTCATTAAAAGATTATTTATTGATTGATTGATTGATTGATTGATTGACTGATTTGATTTGATTTGTATGCCGCCCCTCTCCGGAGACTCGGAGCGGCTTACAACAACAAGATGGCAGTGCCCATGAACCGGCACTGTCCAATCTGGTTGTTGACGTCACTGTGACATCACCAGCGGGTCACTACTGGTTCAGGCAAACTGGTCCAAACCGAGTCAAACCCACCTCTGCTGGAGAAGAAGGAAGTAATCCTTGAGCTACACCATCCATTCAGCAACTGTTCAAATTTATGATGATAACAGAGCACCAAAGCTGAAAGTGGCCTTGGTCTTCTAGTCCAGTGTTTCCCAACCTTGGCAACTTGAAGATATCTGGACTTCAACTCCCAGAATTCCCCAGACAGCATTCGCTGTCTGGGGAATTCTGGGAGTTGAAGTCCAAATATCTTCAAGTTGCCAAGGTTGGGAAACACTGTTCTAGTCCATCCATGATGCTGAATGAATGGTGATGAGAACCAGCCCTCATAGCACTGGCAGTCCCAGACCCCTGCCATTGCTATTTGTGGCCTTCCCTGACAGCTTCCTCTGAAAATCAAGGGAAGGTCGCAGGTCATTAGGATAAGCCTCTGCCACCCATAAACTTTCCTCCAGCCCCTCCGAGGTTGAGCTTCACTGGCCAATTTCATATCCTCACGCCCCCTTCCCAATATGCACCACACCTCCACAGTCTCACGCTGTACCCCCTCACATACTCCGAGTCTTCGGAGAGGGGCGGCATACAAATCTAATAAACTAAACTAAACATACACTGTATGCACTGCACCTCTTATGCACTCCCTCACGCCCTCCCTGACCCATGGCTCTAAACTCACACCCTCATCTCATCCCTGACCCACACGGTACCGTCATGCACCCACTGTGCCCCCCCCATACAACTGCACAGTGTAATCTCTTGTAATTCCTTCCTCTCAAAGCTCCCCATTTTATTGTGGGGAGAGGGAATAATAAGCAAACCTTCCTGTGCATGACCCTTTTTTTTCTTTCTCCCTCTCACAAGAAAAGGTTTTTAATTTTTTTTTTTATTGTGCTTGTGTCATTTTTATAAATACAATGGTACATCTACTTACGAACTTAATTCGTTCCATGACCAGGTTCTTAAGTAGAAATGTTTGTAAGAGGAAGAAGCAATTTTTCCCATAGGAATCAATGTAAAAGCAAATAATGCATGTGATTAGGGAAACCACAGCCCTGTTTCCTGCCAGGAGATTCCTAGAGAGGCCCCACAGAGGCTACTCCCCACCTTTTCCGGCCTTGTTTCCTCCCAGGAGATTCCCACAGAGGCTACTCCCCGCCTTTTCTAGCCTTGTTTCCTCCCAGGAGATTCCTAGAGAGGCCTCACAGAGGCTACTCCCCGCCTTTTCTAGTCTTGTTTCCTCCCAGGAGATTCCTAGAGAGGCCCCACAGAGGCTACTTTTCTGGCCTTATTTCCTCCCAGGAGATTCCTAGAGAGGCCCCACAGAGGCTACTCCCCGCCTTTTCTAGCCTTGTTTCCTCCCAGGAGATTCCTAGAGAGGCCCCACAGAGGCTACTCCCCGCCTTTTCTGGCCTTATTTCCTCCCAGGAGATTCCTAGAGAAGCCCCACAGAGGCTACTCCTCGCCTTTTCTGGCCTTGTTTCCTCTCAGGAGACTCCTACAGAGGCCCCACAGACGCTACTCCTCGCCTTTTCCGGCCCTGTTTCCTCTCAGGAGACTCCTAGAGAGGCCCCACAGAGGCTACTTCCCGCCTTTTCCGGCCTTGTTTCCTCCCAGGAGATTCCTAGGGAGGCCCCACGGAGGTTTCTCCCTGCCTTTTCCAGCTACAGTTTCGGAGATTCGGTTTTGTAATTGGAAAATGATTCTTGAGAAGAGGCAAAAAACTCTTGAATACCCAGTTCTTATCTAGAAAAGTTTGAAAGTAGAGGCATTCTTAGGTATAGGTACCACTGAAACTCAAAGCAGTAAACATACTTAATACGCCTCCCTTTTCTTCTTTTCCCTACAATAACATCCCTGTACGGTGAGTAGGGTTGAGAGTGACTGGCTCAAAGTCACCCAATTTGCTTCCACATCTAACGTAGGACTCGCAGGCTCCTGATTTCCAACCTGATGCAAATTGGACAGACACACAATGAGGAATACACCTCAGTTTCCATGTTCACAACTCCCAGCTCTGAGAACATTTAGGGATGCTGACATCACAGCATTTCTTTCAATGTGTATTCTCCACTTTAGGCCTGCTTACTTTCTTGTAAAAGCAACAGAAAAACTAAGGATGTTTAACTGATGGGTAACTGACTGCAATCAAATGACTGAGTAATGTTGCGAAGGTCATAAATGCAGATGTTGATCACATAAAGTTATCTTTTTCAGCATCTAACGTATCCCAATCCTAATTCTGAATTATCACTGAGTGTGGGAGATAATAAGAAAGGACTACCTATATTTTCTATTCCATTCAAGGAATCAAGATGGGAACATTTACGACAATTATTGTGCTATGGATTATATGAAAGTTAGGGGGAGAAAGTTGCCATCAACTATATACCGATAATTTCTATTTATCATATTATGAAAGTGCACAAAAATTGAACACATCATTTAAAATGGTAAAATCTTCTTTCTAATTTTAGACCTAGTGTTAGAGGAAAATTAAACCTTTCCTTCTTTAGTCATGTTCCAGTGAAAAGTACCCAGCGTGTATCAGCCTTAGAGAAAGCATCCATTAGAACATGTTATCAAATAAAAAAACTGAGATAGATTCTAATGACGTATTTAGCATCATATTATTCCCCCAAGGAAATGATGAAAGTTGAAGAGCTTTGTTTGCATTTATTTTTAAAGGTGCACAAACATGGTGATTCAGACACTAATCTTCTTAATTTCAATTAAGTACTTTGCGTTAACTGCAAAATTCTCATATGAAAGCTCATTAGCTTATTCTTAATGGTATACTATTACATGGCATACAGTACTGTATCAAAAGACTAGGTCCTGGTCTAAGAAACTAAGTTACTGAAACAAATAATCTCCTTTAATTGGAACATGATTCCTAGACAATTATCAACCATTTTTGTGGCAAAGCTATTCTACTTTCAACAATTTCTTACAACCAACAGTTCCATATAAGTTTTTCTTTCAACTGAATTGGCCTTACAGATACGTAATACCATACTTACAGCTATAGTTCTTAAAACTGGGGTTAATTATTCCCAAAGTGGTAGTTTGTGCATATCATGGAAATAATGGAGCAATTTGTAATTGCTTCTTTGAATCTAGGATCTTTAGAACTGCCACTGCCAAAACTCTCATGTAAAACTATAGTTTACATTTTTGTGGGGACAATGACATTAGTCAAGACCTGGAAAGGGGGAAATTGGGTCAAACTATTTCAGAACCATTGTGCAAGAAAATAAAGTAACATTCATATTCATATTGATATACTGTAGTGTGTATCATTGTATGTATTCATATGGGTTCTATATAAATAAACTACCTGAAAACTAAGATTATCAATAAAAATGTGAGTTGGTGTCCAGAAACACAAAAAATGCGATCAAATGAAAGGCTTGTGTGAAGGCAACAGCCGGGATGAAAGATGAGCTATTTGTTACAGTAGAGAAATTATTAACTTAAACTGCCGTAATGTTTAAATTTACAGTTTATTACTGTGTAAATTACAAGTGATACTTTGGGTAATTAGCAGCTTGCTGGCAGGGAGCTCAGAATGAAACTCATTATTTATTATTACAATTTAGAAGAGAAGAGAGGAGGGGAAGCAGTGACCTCCATCCACTGCGAATGACATAGATCCCTTTAAGGTGATGAAGATGAATTAAACAAGTAAATATTATTTTTCTCATTAGAGGAACCTTTAAAAAGCTTAGGACCCTAGGCTTTTACCAGTGGCCTAACAGTCCTTGTCCAAGACATAATATTCACTGTAACTGAAAACATATTTCGACTCTTTAACTTGATAAGGTAAGTAGAGAGAAAGGGCTTAAAGAATTTGTTGAAGAATCACATTAAAATAAGGCAGCAGCCATTCACATATTAAGCCAATTAACTGATGAGTCAAACTTTTTTAACACATAAGATTTTTCTTTCTAGGCTCAAATGAAATTCCTAAAATAGCAATAGCACTTAGATTTGTTTGCCACTTCATGGTGCTTTACAGCCCATTCTAAGTGGTTTTCAGAGTCAGTATGTTGCTCCCAACAATCTGGGTCTTCATTTCACTGATCTTGGAAGGATGGAAGGCTGAGTCAACCTTCAGCTGATGAAATTCGAACTGCGGGCAGCTGGCAGCAGAATTAGCCTGCAATATTGCACTCCAACTATTGCGCTACCATGGCTCTTAAACAAACTGCACATAGAGTCTAACTACCTTTACACATGCTCCACACAAAACAAATATGCTTCATAGGTGAGATTGCACAATTCCAGCTTCATACACAAAAGGATTCCAAGGATGGTAAGAAATGCTTGGATATATATATTCCATAAAGAATGAAATGATTTGCAAATGACAGGCACAACTCTCGGGATTTAAATCTATTGTAATAAAAGAACCACACTAATATGTCAATCAATATTTATTTCCTCCATCCCAACTATCAAAACAGCTTTCCTCATCAGAGATACCTCTGCTTGGTACCAACATTCTTCTATTTGCAGATTTTATATATATATATTACACACATTCATATTTAGTCAGCCTCCTTTTCATAACAACGTATTATTTTCTGGCAGAACATTATTGCCATTTTAAAAATATTATCAAGACATTTATACATAACTAGTGTTTGTATATGAATACAAAGTTGAAACTGTTAGAATGAATCACATGGCACATTTCACCAATTGGTATATTTCTTGACCTTATGGACTAAACAAATTATCATCCCCTCTAAAGCAATACCTTGCTAACCAGCCTTCTACGGCCCTTCCTAAGACAGCGGGGAGCAACACTGGGAAGGCGGTTCAAGCGAGGGTGAAATCCTGAAAAGAAAGAAGAGTATAATGAGAAAAAAAATACAAACAGAATCAGCTGGAATAAAGAACAGGAATCTTCTGATTTCCAGGTTCTGTTCTATGAAGCTTACTCATCTTACAAACTAGGGTACAAATGCACTATACAGTAATACCTTGTCTTACAAACTTAATTGATTCCAGGACAAGGTTGGTAAGGTGAAAGGTTCGTAAGACGAAACAATGTTTCCCATAGGAATCAATGTAAAAGCAAATAATGCGTGCAAATCCTTCAGGAAAATCCCAAACTTCAGAAGGGAGGTGAACCTAGGGCAGAGAGGAGCAGCGAAAGGGGGCGGGTGGAAGAAGCAAGGCTGGGCTAAAGGCTGAGTGGGAAGGAAGAAAGGTAAGGGGGCGCCCCTCCCTTTTCTTTCTTCAAAAGACACCCTTTCAGTGCCTCTGCAAGCACTCCGTTCTCCTAGCTTTGTTAGTGCAAACTGTTTCCCTCTCCAAGCCGCCCCTCCCTTTTCATTGTTCAAAAAAGAAAAAAAAAGAAATCCCTTCATCCCAGCAGCAGTGGCTTGCGTTGGTAAGGTGAAAATAGTTTGGAAGAAGAGGCAAAAAAATCTTACCGGGTTCGTATCTCGAAAAGTTCGTTAGAAGAGGCATTCGTAAGACGAGGTGCCACTGTATATTGCTGTGCCTTCTTTTCACAAGAGTGAAAAGGTCTTTTTCTGCTGTCAATCTTCTATGTTTCTATGTTTCTATGTGTGTTATAGAGCTGTGATGGTGAACCTATTGCATGTGTGCCACAGGTGGCACATGGAGCCATATCTGCTGGCACATAAGCCATTGCCCTAGCTCAGCTCCACCGTTCATGTGTACACTGACCAGATTATTTTTGGCTCGTGTAGAGGCTCTGGGTGGGAGTTTTTGGCTTCCAGAGGGCCTCTAAGGGGCATTTTTGCCCTCCTAAGGCTCCCAAGCCTCTGGAGGGCAAAAAACAGGTCTATTGGGGCTACTGGAAGTGAGGGAGCGTGGCGTGCACGCATGTGCGGGGGCGGGGGGGCGTGAGTACAATAATGGGAGTGGGGTGCATAGGGCCATTGAATTATGGGTATGGGTACATGTGTGTGTGCGATAGCACTTGAGGAAGAAAAAGTTCGCCATCATTGTTATAGAGCAGTGTTTCTCAACCTTGGCAACTTGAAGATAGTTGGACTTCAATTCCCAGAATTCCCCAGCCAGCAAATGCAGACTGGGGAATTCTGGGAGTTGAAGTCGAGATATCTTCAAGTTGCCAAGGTTGGGAAACACTGTTATAGAGTATAGGGCAGGGGTGTCAAACTGGCGGCCCACAGGCTGGATGAGTCACATGCATGCCAAGCCTACCATATTTCCACGAAAAAGGAAAACATCAATATACGTCACATGACGGCAATGTGATGTTACGAGTTTGACACTCGTAGTATAGGGTCTATTTCATGGTTAAGCAAGCAAATTCCTTACAGTCAAAGAACTGAAATTAATTCAGGCATACAAAACAGAATCAGAACATATCGCTATTACATCAATTCATATGTATGCAAATTCAATTGGTTTCTATGATCTATGATCCTTAATTTTTGCATTAGACTATAATCCAAGCTACCATTTTATTCTCACCTATACAGTGATACCTCGTGTTACGAAGCCCTCGTCATATGAACTTTTTGAGATACGAACCCGGGGTTTAAGATTTTTTTGCCTCTTCTTCCGAACTATTTTCACCTTACAAACCCAAGCCGCCGCCGCTGGGATGCCCCACCTCCGGACTTCCGTTGCCAGCTAAGCGCCCGTTTTTGCACTGCTAGGATTCCCCTGCTGGGATTCCCCTGCAGCATCGCAAAAATACGGAAGTCCAGAGGTGGGGTTTCCCATGGAGGGGAGCCTCAGGGGAATCCCAGCAGCGCAAAAACGGGCGCTTTGGCTGGCAAAAGGGGTGAGTTTTTGGCTTGCACACATTAATCGCTTTTCCATTGATTCCATTGTTTAATCTTACAAACTTTTCATCTTACGAACCTGTCCCGGAACTGATTA
This sequence comes from Erythrolamprus reginae, assembly GCF_031021105.1. Lineage (NCBI taxonomy): Eukaryota > Metazoa > Chordata > Lepidosauria > Squamata > Dipsadidae > Erythrolamprus > Erythrolamprus reginae. The sequence continues at coordinate 67,612,036 of NC_091950.1, forward strand.
AGTTCGTAAGACAAAGTATCACTTTACTCTGAAAGTTGCATGTGCCTATCACATATCTGATCTGGGCTACAGTTCATCCACAGTACGCAACTATTCACATAAAGAATCTTACCTCTTGTAACAGGCCGAGAGGGCAGAAGGAATGTTGGCTCTGAGATTTTTTCAAGGGTCGAGTCCATTCGTTCCATATCAGACGGGGGTTCAGGTCCCCACTTGGGCAAAAGGTTGGGGACTGTGAATCCTGAGACACATTCGCCCTCATAGAACCAATCACTCTGTTCATCATCACCTAGGAAGGGAATAAAAAGCTATTCAAATATATTCTTACTGTGAATCTCCCTATAAACTAAAAAATCAGAACCACCAAACAGGCAAAGTTACGAAGCTGTGAGTAGAGGACAATCTAAAAGTAGTCACAACCATTTTTTTTTTAAATCTTACAAGCTTGGACAGGCAAAGTAGGAGCACTGTCAAAACTCACTCAGGGGTCTACCAGCTGCAGTATCCCCAGACAATCTGGAAACACCTTTGACTTCTTTTAATATAAAGAGGCAAAGCTGGAGGGCTGTCAAAACGTATCCTGGCCTTTGCTCTTTCGCCTACAGTTGCATTTCACAATTGTTGACATCTTTTGCGATATATCAATTAAAGTGTAGCTGTTAAAAACACTAAATGTATTTCTTACCCAGACTTGACATCAATGAAATCATTAGATTTATTCATAGAAGATTCCACAAATTCACTAATCGTTTTAGAGGACTGGTTTATCACAAAGATTGAGAACCATTCTTCTAAGATAAATCTATCCCTAAATCCATACATGACAACAAAGTTTTAAATTATAATATGTATTGCATCTACTGATGTCTCTTTAGTTATCTGTAGACATTTCCATCTCCCACTCAATTGAACCCATGAGTATCCTTACAATAACTCCTTGCCCTTCTTAGAAGATACAACATATTCAGTAATATTATTACAAGAATGGTAAAGCTACAAGTCCCCACCCCAATATTACGGAAGTGCAACTCACAGCGACCCTTGTCATTTTAGTTGGGTCTGTTGAGCTTCACAGTTCAGCAAACTATGAATGGCCACAAAATGTTTTTCTTTGCTGTAATAAATGGTGTGGGATGTAAAATGGAGATAGCCTTGCACAAGTGATCGCTGAAATCTGCATTATATTTTAAGGCATAATGCTATGCTTTAGCACCACAACACAGACCAAAAAACAGAATTGTATACCATCTTGCAGGTATGCAACCGCTAGAACTGCAAAAGAATTGCAGCAAGCAAAAAACAAAATAACCCTCCAAAGTCTGCAGAGCAATTACGAAGGAATGACTTGTTAACAACTCAAGGAAGAATCAGAATTCAGCCTCAAAATAATACTTCATTTTTTTTATTTTTTTTCTTCTTCTCCTATATAGATTGATTACCTGTGCCTGGTATCAATTTAATTTAATGTAAGCCAATTGGTGTACATTTAAAGCAACAATAAAGTTATTTTAAATCTAAGTCTGAATTATCATTCAAAACACTAAATAATAGAAGAAAAGGGGAATGACCTGTTCTTACCTTGGCGACCTTCGTCATTGGTGAAGAGGCCAGTGTCACTGCTGCTGCATACACTGCTGGTTTCACTGGAAAGGGAAAACAAAGAATTAAGTATATATGCATACATATAAACCATTTTTTTCGGCGTGTAAGATGCACCTTTCCCGCCCCCCCCTAAAAAAGGCTGAAAATTTGGGTGCATCTTATATTCCGAGTGTAGCTTTTACGAAGCTTTGTTTTAGCCCTAAAGAGCGCTTTGCTAGCTAAGAGATTTTCTCTTTGCCTGCTTCTTTCATTGTTGCTCCCTCCAACAATCTGCTGAGCCTTTTTTTTCAGCCCTAATGAGGTGCTAACAGTGAAGCAATCTTCCATGCTTTGCTAGCAAGCAATATTCCCTTTACCTGGCATTCTCATTGTTTCTCTCTGAAGAGGGAGAGAAGTGAATTGTTTTAGAAACTGTTTTTTATCCCCAACCAAGGGGCTCAAAACCAACAAACTAATGTGCTGAATCGGAGCAGACTAAAGACTAGCCAGGTGAATTACCTGGCTGGCAAATTATTTTTTCCCTATTTTCCTCCCCCAAAACTAAGGTGCATCTTATACTCTGAAAAATATGGTACTTTTTTGCTATGAATAAATCCTTCACTGCAAGGAAACTTCTCACAAATTTTCAGCACAACAAATAATAGTGATATTGCTTTATTCCTCTCAACAATTTGACTAATCCTGACAAGGGCACCCCAAAAAACTGGATGGGTAAATATAAAACATATGGAATGAAAAATAAGTTAGGAAAATATGCAGTACTATTAAAAAAGGGACTAAGGAAAAAAAATACATGAATCAATGTCATTGGTTCTTACACATAGTACTTTACGTATGACCAGAACTGGGAAACTAACTTCTTTCACTAAGGCAGTGATTATCAACCTTTTTTGAGCCGCGGCATTTTTTACATTTACAAAATCCTGGAACACACCACCAACCAAAATGAGACAAAATGACACTCTAACACAGTACATATTATACACCATCAGGATAGACATAACCAGCTGAGGCTGAGGCTTCATCTAGTGGTGGCAACATTTATCTCCAGTCCTGACCAGGATTAGAAATCGGGACCATGGGGAGGAGTAGCAGCTTCAACTACTCGCCGCAGCCACACAATGACAAGTGCGCGGCAGCCCGAGCGGGGACCTTCCTGGGTGTGGATGAGAGGCGACCTGCTATTGGTTCATCGCTAGTGGTCAGGATGAATCCTAGAAGGTGATTGGTCAGCGAGCGTTCCCTGTGCCTCCACTCTTCCTGTCACTGATAGTTGGAGGGATTGTGAGGGGGATGTTTATGTTCGGATGGAGGCGGCTGGCGTGCCCCTCTCCGCGGCTTCTTTTTGCCTGGGAGGGAAGGTGAAATGCCGGCGGCTCTAGCAGCTGCTACGAGCGGCATTTCACTTTCCCTCCCTTGCAAAAAGGCCGGCATTCTGGGATGATGGGGCCGGACTTCCCAGGCGGAAGGCGTGCCCCTCTCCCCGGCATCTTTTTGCCTGAGAGGGTAAGTGAAATGCCGCTCATAGCAGCTGCTAGAGCCGCCGGCATTTCACTTTCCCTCCCTTGCAAAAAGGCCGGCATTCTGGGATGATGGGGCCGGACTTCCCAGACGGAAGGCGTGCCCCTCTCCCCGGCATCTTTTTGCCTGGGAGAGAAGGTGAAATGCCGCTCGTAGCAGCTGCTAGAGCCGCCGGCATTTCACCTTCCCTCCCAGGCAAAAAGATGCCGCGGAGAGGGGCACGCCTTCCGCCTGGGAAGTCCGGCCCCATCATCCCAGAATGCCGGCCTTTTTGCAAGGGAGGGAAAGTGAAATGCCGCTCGTAGCAGCTGCTAGAGCTGCCGGCAATTCACTTTCCCTCCCAGGCAAAAAGGCCGGCATTCTGGGATGATGGGGCCGGACTTCCCAGGCGGAAGGTGTGCCCCTCTCCCCGGCATCTTTTTGCCTGGGAGGGAAGGTGAAATGCCGGCGGCTCTAGCAGCTGCTACGAGCGGCATTTCACTTTCCCTCCCAGGCAAAAAGGCCTGCATTCTGGGATGATGGGGCCGGACTTCCCAGGCGGAAGGCGTGCCCCTCTCCGCGGCTTCTTTTTGCCTGGGAGGGAAGGTGAAATGCCGGCGGCTCTAGAAGCTGCTACGAGAGGCATTTCACAGCCGGGCTGGTGGGCTTCCCAGCACCCCCCCGAACCCCGAATTTTTGCCGAACTTCCAGGTTTGGGGTTCGGGGGGGTGCTGGGAAGCCCCCCAGCCCGGCTGTCACCTTTTAAAACAGCCGGGCGGCTTTCCAGGAGCCTCCCGCAGCCGAACGCCAAACCCGAACTTCCGCATTCGGCTTTGGGAGGCTCCTAGAAAGCCGCGCGGCTATTTTAAAAGGTGACAGTCGGGCTGGGGGGCTTCCCAGCACCCCCCCGAACCCCGAACTTTTGCCGAACATCCGGGTTCGGGGGTGCTGGGAAGCCCCCCAGCCCGGCGGTCACCTTTTAAAACAGCCGGGCGGCTTCCCAGGAGCCTCCGAACGCCGAACCCGGAAGTTCGGGTTTGGCGTTCGTAACTCGAAAAACGTTCATAAGAAGAGGCAAATTTTTTCTGAACCCCAGGTTCGTATCACGAGTTGTTCGTAAGACGAGGGGTTCGTATCTTGAGGTACCACTGTATTTTGTTACCTTTATTAATTAAACTGCTTCAATTTTTCTGAACTTTGGCAATATTTAAGATGTGTGACCTTCAACTCCCATAATTCTCCAGCCAATTGAAGCCCACACACAGCCTAAATTTATCACATGGAATCACATTTTATGACTTTCTGAGAAGCAAAGTCAATGGGGAAACTGGATTCACTTAACAACTGGGTTACTAACTTATCAACTGCACTGATTCACTTAACAACTATGGCATGAAAGGTCATAAAATGGGGCAAAACTCACTTAACAAAAGTCTCACTTAACAACAGAAATTTTGGGTTCCCCTGTGGCCATAAATCGAGGACTGTGTATAGCAGCAGACAAGAGTAGCTTCTTGGCCAAGATCAATTTGCTTCAAACATGCATTTCTCGTTTGTTAACATCAGGGCTGCACAACTTGGTAGCAGAGTTGAAGTTGTAAGGATCACCTATGTCTTTAAATTGCACATCAGGCACAGCACTATAAAGAGGAATAAGGCTATGTAAAAATGACTGAGGGACAGCAATGAAACAGTAATATTATAACATAGAATGTTCTGCGTCGCATGAAAAAAGTTCATCTTCGTTCCGCTGTCCTTACCACTTTGTATAGAGGGACACCCGAGAGCATCCTGTCATATTGCGTTACTGTCTGGCTTGGAAGCATTGCTGCTTCAGAAGGGAAGGTGGTACAGACGAGTGTCGAGGATGGTAGAAAAGTTTATTGGAGGTTCATGTCCTTCTATCCAGGGGACATGGCATATAAGCGCTGCTTGAGCAGAGTCTGCAGGATTGTCTGGGATGCTCTATACATCCTCTTCATAACTTGTTTTCCTTGTTACCTTCTGGAAGAAGGCTTTGTGGTATCCAAAACAGAACATCTAGATCAGTGTTTCTCAACCTTGGCAGTTTGAAGATGTGTGGACTTCAACTCCCAGAATTCCCCAGCCAGTTTTGTCCCATATAGAATCAACCTTGTGAACTCTCAAGTTTCCTCTTTCCACTATGTATTCAAAATGGACAGTGATGATGATGATGTGTGTGTGGGTGGGTGATGTTGGAACTCCTACTTGGACGGGCGGTTGGACTAGATGACCTACAAGGTCCCTTCCAACTCTGTTAATCTGTAATCTTTATAGGAGTAGGTATATATTTATGTACAGTATATAGCATGTGTATTATGTATGTGTTTGGGTAGATATATACTCTCTTGAGAGCAGGCAACAGAATGGGCCAGTGTGCTCACAGTAAAAAAAAATTACAATCAAGTTATCTTATTTTATCTGCCTTATCTTAATTTGCACAATTACTTCAGTGTTAAATGTAAACTCGCAGTGATTATTGTTGTCATTTCTAAATAAAAGATGTGAGCAAAACAAAATGGTAATATGTTCTCTTATAAATTCTATCACACATCTACTTACAAGTTTTAAGTAGATAGAAGTTAGCAAGACAAGACGGTGTTAGGTAATAGATAATCAAATTTAAGGTTTAAGGGTCTGTGGTTTTGACATGTACAGTGGTACCTCATGATACGAACACCTCGTGATATGAACCCGGGGTTCGGAAAATTTTTGCCTCTTCTTGCGAACTTTTTTTGGCTTACGAACCCACCGCAGATCGCAAAATGACACTCCGCTGGGCACCGCCGCCCGGCTGTCACCTTTTAAAACAGCCGGGGGGCTTCTCGGGGGTTCTCCCGAACCCGAAGCCGAGAAGCGCCACCGCCCGGCTGTCACCTTCTGAAACAGCCGGGGGGCTTCTCGGCGTTCTCTAGGTCGGACGTCTTTGTGACGTCAAAGCTCCGCCTATGGAATTCCCTATTGGGATTCCCCACCTCCTTTCTAGCCTCCAGATTGGTCGAAAACGCCACCGCCGATCGCAAAAACGGCACTCCGCCGAGCGGCGGCACCTGGCTGTCACCTTCTGAAACAGCCGGGCGCTTCTCGGCGGCCTCCGGAACCCGAACTTCCTGGTTCGGTGTTTGGGAAAATGCCGAGAAGCCCCCCAGCTGTTTCAGAAGGTGACAGCCAGGCGGCGGCACTTCTCGGCGGCCTCTGGAACCCAAACCCGAACTTCCGGGTTCGGCGTTCGGGAGAACGCCAAGAAGCCCCCCGGCTCTTTCAGAAGGTGGCAGCCGGGCGGCGGCACCCAGCAAAGCGCCATTTTGGGATTTTTTTTTTAGGGGGGGGGCACGGATTAATCGCTTTTACATTGTTTCCTATGGGAAACAATGTTTCGTCTTACGAATGTTTCACCTTATGAACGTTTCGCCATACGAACCTACTTCCGGAACCAATTAGGTTCGTAAGACGAGGTATTACTGTATTTGTTTTGGAAGTACTACCAAATCTTCAAATGGAATGAAACAAAAATAACGTGACTAAGCCTCATTTCTCACTTTTCTCACCCAAATGATCATACAAATGACATTATTTTTACATTAAATTCTTACTGGAAAGTTCAGAGTTCCTTAGTACAGGCCATACAGTCCAGTAAGCACTGATTAATGACCTCCAGTTACAAAGCAGGCCACTTGCCTTAACCAGAAAATAATGAATGCTATTGATCCAACAAGCTACTGCTATAGAGTTATTGATCACCCAATCTTTGGTTAAAACGGTCTTCATTTAGCAATTGCACAATTGCCAACACCTGGACCAAGGCACGCCGGTAATTAAATAGTTCAGAACAGTTAAAGTGAGAGGTGATGGACAGAGCTCAGCTCTCCCCCATTCAGTTATGGTTCTGAGCTATTGTTTGTGTCAAGAAGGGTATTGATTTTCTATAAAAATAAGAAAACAAGAGGCACAGAGGGGGTGCAGAAGGTCAGGCTGGGCTGAAGAAGGAGCGGGAGGCTAAACACTCCATCTCTGTCACTTGCTCTGTCACCAAACAGACAAGCATTCATACCTCTTTACCCAAGTTCTAAACTAGCCACTTCAGCTTATACTCTTCGCATCTGAGGAAAAACAAAATAAACTTTAAAAAAACCCAAGATACAAGCTAATGGTTTAAGTCTCACATCACCGCCCAGAGTCCATAAGGTATTGGGCGGCTTATACACTTAATAAATTAAATTAAATTATTTCACACACTACAAAACATATAAATCCATAGGAATAATGTACATGTATACATCCAAACTAGACTGTTATTCCTAGGTGTCATATATGTGGGTATATGCATAATTTTGTAGTTAGTTACTTACTTAGTTAGTTAGTTAGTTAGTTAAATAGTTAATTAGTTAGTTGTATTTAATTATTTAGTCTTGGTTATGTAATGTATATTGGGAGTGGTGACCATTTGAGAGCTGTATGCAACAAAATTTCATTTTAATGTATGCCGGTTAGTGTATATTTTAATTTATGCCGGTTAGTGTACATTCAAAGTGACAATAAAGTTATTATTCTATTCCACAGGTGTCAAACTCGCATCGTCACATTGCCATCACGTGGCATTTCTCCTCTTTGTGGAACTGTGGAGGGTGTGGCCTGCACCCACAAATCCAGCTCATGGGCTGCATTGTAGGCACCCGTTCTATTCTATTCAACAAAATACTACCATGTTTCCCTGAAAATAAGACCCTGTCTTATATATTTTTTTCCACCCAAAAAGGCACCAGGTCTTATTTTGGGGAGAAGGGATGTCATCACTTGCTCACGATGCCTCCAGCCTCCTTTTCACTGTCAGAGGCCTTCAGGAACTTCTTCGGCTTCGCATAGTTGCAGCCAGGCCTTGCACACCTCGACCCATTTTCTTCTACATCCAGCAAGGTTTTCTGAAGGCATCTGAGGCCAATAACAGAGCATGGTTATGTATCTGGAGCTCTGTTATTGGCTCAAGGCCTTGCTGGCTGCAGAAGAAATGGGCCAAAGTGTACGATGCCTGGCTGTAACTATCCGAAGGTAAGTAGTAGGGCAACTCCACCGCCCTATCCCCACACTAGTTTAATTTTTACCAGTACACAGGGTCTTAATTAGAGTTTATTTTAGGGGTAGGGCTTATATTGGGCACACATGTAAAAATCAAGCTAGGACTTAATTTCTGAGTAGGTCGTATTTTCTGGGAAACACAGTATTCATAATCTTGGATATACTTTTCCTACTGGTCCTTCTAAAGTGTAACTGACAACTTTATAAATTTATAAGAAGAACTGTTTTAGACTCCGTGCCTATTTCACTAAAGCACTATAGGATGACACTTCTTGAATGCTGTGGACTTACTAATTTTGATTAAGGGCACGGAGGAATTAGGAAGGAGAGCTTTGCTCATTTAAGAGAATTCAGAAAAAAGCCTTACTTCAACTAATCTCTTCCTGACTGCTTACTAGTTACTAAATCTAGCATTCTTCTGAATATAGAAAAGACCAGCATGTAATTCATGACTGAATCATTACGTATACTGTACTGCCCAACCAGTGCTGTCCACCTTATTTGACCTCTTACTGTCAGAAAAGAATTGAAACCTTCTGATTTCCTAATAGTTCCCTGAACAGGAGAGAAAAACACACACTATAATCCATACATTGGGGGGGGGGATTAAAAATGAAAAGCACATAAGAGAAAAGATGGTTAGATGATATGATTTTAATTAAAGTTAAGATGATGAAGAAAAATATAAAGTAATTCTTGCACTGTTTATGTGTATTAAGGATTAGCAGTGAATTTAAAGTTCCTTTACAGCAGGGGTCTCCAACCTTGGCCATTTGAAGACTGTGGATTTCAACTCCCAGAATTCCTCACGCAGCTTTGCTGGCTGAGGAATTCTGGGAGTTGAAGTCCACAAGTCTTCACGTAGCCACGTAGCACGTTGGAGAACCCTGCTTTACGGGATGTAATGATTAGTAGATTATTCTCTTTATCCAGAAGCTATTTAAATATGGTAGTACAGTGATCCCTCGATTAGCACGGTCTCGATTAGTGCGAAACGCTGCAACGCGGTTTTTCAAAAAATATTAATTAAAAAATACTCCACGGTTTTTTTGCTATACCACGGTTTTTCCCACCCGATGACGTCATACGTCATCACCAAGAGTCACTTCTCTGTCTCTTTCTCTTTCTTTCCTGTCACTATGCTTCAATCATTTTCTCATTTCTCTTTTTTCTCCCCTTTTTTCTATCATTTCTCTCTCTCTTTCTTCCTCTCTCACACTCTCTTCCTCCCTTCTCTCTCCCCCCCTCCACTTGCCCACGAGAAGAAAAAAAGCAACCTCTGCCGGGCAGCTCCCCTTGTGCCCCCGCTTTGTGCCTGCCTCTTTTGGGGATTTCTTTTTCTTTTCTTTTTTGCGCCGGCAGCGGGAGCTGTTGGGGAGGGCTCTGCCGGGAAGGCCTCTCAGCTGCAGAGCCGAATGGGGGCGGAGGCAACAGCGGAGCCCGGCGCTGGGGCCATGCGAGGCTGTTCATCCAGGGGGGCGTGGACTGGCAAGTCGCCCTCCTTTCTCTCTCTTTCTCAAGATCGCTTGCCGCTTGCCTATTGCAGCGAAGGAGGCGAAGCAAGGCTCCAAGCTGCAAAGCGGCAAGCGATCTTTCCCCTTTGCCTGGGCGGCGGGAAGACCAAGGGAAGGTTCCTTCAGCCGCCCAACACCTGATCCGCTCCGCAGCGCGGCAGCAGCGAGGAGCCGAAGATGGGGTTTCCCCTTTGCCTTTACCCCATCTTCGGCTCCTCGCTGCTTCCGCGCTGCGGAGCAGATCAGCTGTTGGGCGGCTGAAGGAATCTTCCCTTGGTCTTCCCCGCCGCCCACACGCAAACTCCACCATCTGCGCATGTGCGGCCATGAAAAAAATGGCGCACATGCGCAGATGGTGGTTTTTACTTCCGCATCCAGTATAACGCGGAAATCGGTTAGCGCGGGAGGTCTTGGAACGTAACCCCCGCGCTAACCGAGAGATCACTGTAGTATGCTTTTCCTAAATTACTATTTCTAATAAATATTGAAAACCAATCATTAAAATCAATTCAAAGATTAACTCCTCCATAAAAGGTGACAATCCTTTTGTAGAGTTCTATCAAGTAATTCAAAATTCATCCTAAAGCCATGGAAAACACTTCTACTCCTCAGTATCCTAATGACTACCTTGGTTTTAGTTCTATCAAAAATTCTTCCGTTATTTAAATATCAAATGTATAATTAAGAAAGGTATTTTACTCATCCACAATAATCTTTCAAGACCTTATGAATTAAGGACATAATGCAACAACCACTTGGGCCTCTTCTTCTAAACAAATTTGTTCCATTCTAAGTCTCAATCAATTGCTCACATCTTTTATAACTGATGACAAGAAACTATTCAATTAAAACAGCACATCCTTGGAGGTAAATGGTTTCAGGGAGTGCATGCAGGACCATTTCTTCTCTCACTCTTCCTACAAGTGAAGAAATTTCACTTGCAAGGATGCTTGAAATAGGCTAACAATTACATGAACCTTGAATTAATATCACAAGTTGCTAAACTCCATCTAGAACACAGGAGTCAAACTCACTTTTTCAAGGATTTGTCATGTGATGTATAGCATTTTTTTTTACCCTTTACTAAACCAGGTATGGGCATGGCCAGCATGTGACACATCCTGCCTGTGGGCCGCGAGTTTGACACCCCTGATCTAGAACCTATTATTCAGAACCAAATGCAATTCATCTAAAGTGACGGTGTAAGTTATATGCCTAGAGAATTACCAGCAATGGAGAGCATTATATATTCTCATTCAACATCCTTTAATTAGGCTGTGGTGCTTAGTGTTCTACTCAATCATTAGCATGAATTATACCACTTCAACTGATACTTGTTTCACAAAAATGAAAATAGTAGCATTCCTCTTGTAACATCTCCATTTCAACAACATCCACTTATCTTCAGAAAATAAATAACACTTAAAACAATGCTGACTAAAGACTAAACAATCACACTTTTTTTTTCTAAACAAACCCTGGAAATTAGTCTCAAACAAAATACTGGTCTATACAAGTACTCCCTGCAAAACAGCTTTTCCATAAATTATCTGAGAAGACTGGATCCAGCTAGTCTAGTGAAAAGGGGAACTACCATATTTTTCTGAGTATAAGACGCACATTTTCCTCCCTAAGAGGATGAAAATTCAGGTGTGTCTTATACTCTGAATGCAGCTTTTTTCAAAGCCTTTTTCCCCAGCCCTAACTAGGTGCTAATGATCTTCCCAGCTCTTATCTTGCAGGTTCTTTCATTGTTACTGTCTGCAAAGAATGTTTTCCAAGCTCTAAGTCTTTGCATAGTTTTTTTCATTACTCTAACTTGCTCCAAGTAAGTTTCTTTCCAGCCCTAACCAGGTGCTAACAATGTTCCCAGCTCTTACATTTGCAAGCTCTCATTGTTACTCTCTGATAAGAATGTTTTCCAAGCCCTAAGTCTTTGTAGGTTTTTTTTTTCATTGCTCTACTTGCTGAGAATTTTTCTTTCCAGCTCTAACCAGGTTCTAACAATGTTCCCAGCCCTTACTGGCTTGCAAGCTCTTGCGTCTTATACTCTGGTGCGTCTTATACTCTGAAAAATACAGTACCTAAAGCAGTGTTTCTCAACCTTGGCCGTTTGAAGATGTGTGGACTTCAACTCCCAGAATTCCCCAGCCAGTGTTGTTGGCTGGGGAATTCTGGGAGTTGAAGTCCACACATCTTCAAACGACCAAGGTTGAGAAACACTGACCTAAAGAAAAGAGACACTACTTGTGAAGAAGCAAAGTAAAATATTAGAGCCTTGGATAAGGCCTAGACATCTCACCATTCTGACATGTTTTCATCAGAACCCTGTTTCTGCTCATCTGCTTCACACTCCATCCTTTCATTCCTTCCCCCTTTGGTGAGGAAGGCCCTGGTCTCTGCTGACTCACAGAGTCCCCGGCCACTTGATGTCCAGGGAGCATTCTCCTTCCAACGGGACAGGCGCTGCTTTTTAGCCGATTTGAATCTGCAGCCCTTCTCATAAGTCCATTCGGATACTCGGAGTTTCTGCTGAAGGCTAGCTGCCACTTCTGATGTCACACGCTTAACTTTTCGACGGCGCCTTAAGGGTCGACACGGCGCATTCTCAGTGAAGGAGTCTGATTCATGCCACGAGTGCTGTTTATTCTTGAGAGCTGTGCTAAGGGTTGGATGTTTGGCTACTGCCATGTCATCGGAGTCACTAAAGTAAGCAGTTAGCACTTCCCGGCAGTCCTCCACAACTTCTTCTAGGCTGGATTCTGAGGCCCCACTATAGCAGCAAGCATGTTCCGCTTGGTGTGTAAGGTCTGAACGCCGCTTGCGTCCCCGTCTCTTACGAAGCTGCCGACGCTGCTGCCTTGGGCTCAGAGTCATTTCTTCCCAGAATTCATCCAGTTTGTTCTGTTCAGAGGTCTGCTCAAGAGCCGAGGCCAAATCATGCACTAGCTCATCCATCAGCAATGTCTAAAAGGAAGAAGATATATTTATTTATTATTTATTTATTTATTGGATTTGTATGCCGCCCCTCTCCGTAGAGTCGGGGCGGCTAACAACAGCAATAAAAACAGCATGTAAATCCAATACTAAAACAACTAAAAAACCCTTATTGTAAAACCAACCATACATACAAACAAACATACCATGCATAAATTGTAAAGGCCTAGGGGGAAAGAATATCTCAGTTCCCCCATGTCTGACGGCAGAGGTGGGTTTTAAGGAGCTTACGAAAGGCAAGGAGGGTGGGGACAATTCTAATCTCCGGGGGGAGTTGGTTCCAGAGGGCCGGGGCCACCAGAGAAGGCTCTTCCCCTGGGCCCCGCCAAACAACATTGTTTAGTTGACGGGACCCGGAGAAGGCCAACTCTGTGGGACCTAACTGGTCGCTGGGATTCGTGCAGCAGAAGGCGGTCCCTGAAATAATCTGGTCCAGTGACATGAAGGGCTTTATAGGTCATAACAAACACTTTGAATTGTGACCGGAAACTGATCAGCAACGAATGCAGACTGCGGAGTGTTGGTGTTACATGGGCATTTTTGGGAAAGCCCATGATTGCTCTCGCAGCTGCATTCTCTATTTAATCTATTTAATCTGTATTGTGTTACTATTTACAGTGATGATTGATGGTCCTCTATGGCAGTGTTTCCCAACCTTGGCAACTTGAAGATATCTGGACTTCAACTCCCAGAATTCCCCAGGTTGAAGTCCAGATATCGTCAAGTTGCCAAGGTTGGGAAACACTGCTCTATGGTGAGCTGTTTAAAGGAAAGAGATTGCATGGGGGGACAAAGGAAGTGATAGAAAGACACGTTGAAAGCCTCCTTCGAGTCCCTCGATATCGCCACCACCTCCTGGGAAACCCTGGCACAAGATCGACCAAAATGGTGCATGCTGATCCCCCAAGGCTGCCAGACATCAGAGGCCAGAAGAACATTCATAGCAGAAGAGAAGCGAGCATTCCACAAAGCCAGAGCTGCGACAATGGTGCCCACACATGTCTGCCCAACATGTGGCAGAACAATTTCATGCCCGTATAGGCCTTACCTGCGGACACATCGCATGCAGCCCACAAACCATTAGATGTCAAGGTCCTCTTGGAATACAATGGACGAACATCATCACTATTTACAGTACTATCTTACTAGTTAATACAGGTATTAATATGGCCTCTGTACCATATACTTCAATTCCTTATTTTATAGAGAAAATAAACTTAAAAGAAAAACAAATGCTGATCCTTAAGGTCTTCTGCTTAGTCAGGGTGTCCAGGGGGAAAGCATTTTGAAATTCCCTGATATTTCCCTGACATTTCCCTGTAACCTGCAATCCAGTTAAGGCATGGTCGTAGATGACATCATACCAAACAGCTAAACTGTGGAGAAATATCGGTAGCTGAGGAAGCAAGTTGTTGCCACAGTTATGCTCATTTTTGCTTGACTCTGCACCGTGATCTGGTTTTTTTACATGACCTTTCTCTGACTTTTAAACATTTTAATAGTTTGTTTTTTCCCCTGATTTATTCCATTTTTTTCACAAATTCCCTGATATTTCCCAAGCCACCAATTTCCCTGATAATTCCCCTGTTTTCCAAGTTTGCTGGATACCCTGTTAGTCTTTTTGAGGCGGCACACGTAATAACCCAAACTCCTGTGTGTTCCATTTCTGAAGAAAGTCACTTAGCTGTAATATACAACAGTAACAGTAACACCTATCTACTTATAAACATCTCTCAGGCTAAACTATTTTACAGAATTAAAAAAGAAAGACCTTATGCATTGGCCTAAAATCCATGATGTAATCATGGGAAGAAAACAATAACAGAGGGGACCCTGTGGAAAACAGGCAACATAGATAAATAAGAAAGAGTTATATTACAAGGGCGGAGTGCCTAATTTAATACAATAGCATCTACTTTCTCTTTAAGAACAAGCATCTCCATGTTCTATACTGCTCAAAAAAATAAAGGGAACACTTAAACAACACACAGATTGTATGACTGTTTTTTATAAGGGTTTTTAAAATTGTTTTTAATATTGGATTTGTATCTCGTGTATTACTTGTTGCAAGCCGCTCGGAGTCTTCGGAGAGGGGCGGCATACAAATCTAATTAATAATAATAATAAATAATAATAATAATAATAATAACAACAGCAACGCAATATAACTCCAAGTAAATCAAACTTCTGTGGAATCAAACTGTCCACTTAGGAAGCAACACTGATTGACAATCAATTTCACATGCTGTTGTCCACATTCAACTTTATACAGAACAACGAGAATATTTCATTCATTCAGATCTAGGATGTGTTCCCCTTTATTTTTTTGAGCAGTGCATATTCATTCCAGTCAACTGACACCTTGCCTGGCCAAATTGGGAGAGAAAGGAATTGTTGTAAGGAAACGGCACAGGTTGTTTCCTTTCATCTAATCAAATGATTATAAGGTAATTGGTGTCCGGATTGGCTACCTTATAAAAAAGATCGTCGCTGTGATTAAAAGTGATTCTCCCAATTCTATTTATTAGACCGCCAGAGGCTGTTGGAGGGGGAGGGGGGGACACAAGCGACCTTGGCCGAAACTGGGGGAAACCGGTTCTAGGAAGCGCCGAGAGGGTAAACAACCGGCGATCTAGTTCCTTCCACCCGCCATCTCCTCCCCC
Source organism: Erythrolamprus reginae (assembly GCF_031021105.1). Lineage (NCBI taxonomy): Eukaryota > Metazoa > Chordata > Lepidosauria > Squamata > Dipsadidae > Erythrolamprus > Erythrolamprus reginae. The sequence goes on from NC_091950.1 coordinate 67,627,406, forward strand.
GACAACAGGGGGGGAGGCTCGGATGGTCACCTGCTACTGCCGGAGAGCATCGAGCGGTCTCTTCTGCCACCGGACGATGAGGGTTTCGTCCGATCCAGCGGGGGCGCCTGTTTCTACTCCGCCCCCCGACTCTCTCGTACAAATCTGCCCCCGGCGACCCTCCCAAAACACGGGTCTCCCCACCCGCTCCCCCAGGAGGGCGAAAGGCCTCCTCGATCCACACCTCGGCAGTTCTCCCGTACCTTTCGTTTCCGCGGCTAGGCCAACCGACGCTCGGCATCGGACGCTCTTCCCTCCTCTCCCTGATCGCCCCCCCCCCCCCGCAACCTTCGCGCATCGGCTAACTCACTCGGCTCCCCGCCGCAACCTTCCCAACTCCTTCGCCGCAAACAGCCGCTCTAGGCCTTCCCGTCTCGGCGCGGAGGGCAGCTCCAAAAAAAAAAAAACCACCACCGCTTCCGGTCCTGGGATGGGGGAGGCATGTCCTCCACTTCCTGAAATAATGACGTCACTCCTGGCCTCGGTACCAACGGCCGGGAGGGTTTTGCGGGGTCTCTCGTGCCGGCGCTTGGAACGAGGCTGCATGAGGGAGGGGGGGGGGGGTGAGGCTGATCTGCCGCCCCGGTGACTTTTTCCCCAGTTGTGGGAGGACTCTCGTTTGGTCGCTCCGCTACTCCGGGTTAAACTCACCGCGGGGGAACTGCTGAAACCAGCGGGATTTACATTTGAGAAACGCGCGTGAGTCCGTTTCTCAAATGTGAGACCAACGCTCGGAAGACGAGCCGAAGAAACCCTGGCATTCGCGTCCCGTGAAAGAGGGTCTCTCCCAAGGACCGGCGCGCTACAGTCGTTTCTGAAGAACAGCCCGCCTTTGCTGCCCCTGACAATATTCCATGCTGTCCGATTGCGTTAAAACAGCGGCGCCCCTTTCACGGTTATTGAAGTGACACGTGTGTTTGTGCTGAGAAGTGGCCCTGCCTCAACCTGAAGGGCGTTTGCAAGGACAAAAGTCGCTCGTCTTCACGTTGTGTTTCTGCCCCTGCAGACTCGTGTCAGCCCTTCTCTAACAGAGCAATCTCTGGTTTACCCCACCACCACCTTTCTCTTTTAAGTAATGATGGCTTTGTTTGTTTCTGTTGGAAGGATCCTTGTAGGTCATCTAGTCCAACCTCCTGCCCAAGCAGGAGTCCATACAAATCTATATTTTCTTTTATGTACACAGAGAGCGTATGCACCAAGACAAATTCCTTGTGTGTCCAATCACACTTGTCCAATAAATTATTCTATTCTATTCATTACTTCTGAAAAATGGCAGTCCAATCTCCCCTTGAAGGTCCCAAGTGTCGAAGCACTCTGCAGGCAAGCGGTTCCACTGGTTGATTGCTCTCACTGTCAGAAAGTTCCTCCTTATTTCCAGAATCTCTCTTTGGGTCAGCCTCCACCTGTTATTCCTTGTCTGGCCCTCTGGTGCTTCAGAAAACAACCCCTCCTCTCTGTGGTGGCCCCTCAGGCAGTAATGGGCTGCTGCCTGGAAGGGGGTAGTGGGGGTAGTAAGTTTATGCACTATTTTTTGGTTTTTTATTGGACTTCCTTCTCTAGTGCCTTAGTAGGATCCTTAATTACTTTTAAAATAGGAAATAATTAAACTATGTTTTTACCCATAAACAATCATTTTAATCATTATCTAGAACTGAACTTTTAGCAATTAAACAAATTGAGCTTCTTGTCTAATCTGTTATACTGAACCTTGTGGGTTCAGTACAAAACCTTAAAATCTTACTGTACTCCTCAACAAATAATGGTGTCTATCATTCAAATAATGTGACTTAAATCAACTGAAAAAGAATCCAAGCACCTATTTGAAAACTTATCTTGGTCGGTAAGCCACTCCTACTCAGTCACATGACCTTTAAGCCACCACCCCATCATATGATTGTCACATAACTATCAAGCCACACCCACACAATAAGCCATGCCCACAGTGTGGTAGTAAAAAATTTTGCAGCCCTTCACTGCCCTCAGGTATTGGAACACTGGTATCATGTCTCCCCTGGTCCTTCTCTTTGCTAGACTAGCCATACCCACTGTAACCACTTTTTGTATGTTTTAGTTTCCAGTCCCCTTATCATCCTGGTTGCTTTACTCCTGAGTTGTTTTACTGTATCCCACTGTAAATACCCTAGGAGTATGCAGCAGTAAATCACTTATCTAAGACTGTGAAAAACAACAAAAAAGCACCATGTTGGATGCATTTGGCCTTGGAAGTCTTCATGAATTCAATCATTCTTCCAGTATTTACTTTTTTATCTCTTACAGATGGATCATTCACCAGTGGAATATATTCAGACAGGATGCTCTTTTTTATAGGACTTAAATTAAGTCCTATCACTATTTTGGGGTATTTATTTTAAGTAACACTCAACATTTTAGGTACTGTGTACACATTTCACTTGGTGGTTTTTTTCCCCAATCAGAAAAAAGGACCTTTCAAATAGATTGCTTAAACCATAGATGAAACTGTTGTGATACTGTAATGAAATTACTACATCATTGACTGGGTGACCATAGACTAGCTCTCAGTCTTTTTTGCCACTCTCTCTTGATAAATTGAAATTTGAAATGTTGATTTTAGATCACACATAAATCCTAGGAGTCTGAATTAATCCAGAATACAAGTAGGAGTACCCCTCTAAACATGGTTTTGGGGGAGGAAAAGTATTTATTTCCACATATTCCCAGTAGCCTGTTTTATCATTAAAGACAACATCTCATAGGTTTAATATTCAGATATAAATACAGAGATTTCAATTGAAAACGTCTGACATCCTGCAGAATCTTTGTTTTGGTTGACCTTAATATTGTGTAAGAACCTGAGATATTGAGGATAAAATTGCCAAAATAATACAAAATGTCATAATTTCACAATGTTTTAGTTATGATTAATTATTATTGTCTGGTGTCTGAAAAAAATTACTATGTTCTGTCCTTGCCATTTTAGTCAGCACATATTTAAGGTTTTATGGACTTATTTACAAAGTTGCATTAACATTTTTGTCCATAATTAAGTGTTCAGACTCCCTGAACTTCTGGCCATGTTCATTTGAAATATTCATCCAATTATTTTTACTATGATTTACTCAGTCTGGGTCTGAGCTTGTACAAAACAATGAATCAGGCTAAGGCCACACAACATTGTAAGATAAAATGCGGTTTAATAATCATGATTCATTCTGTCCTACAAATACAGCCACTATGAGATAGTACATAGTTTGCTACTTTTAATTCTTTAACAAGGTTTCATTAGGGTCGCCTTATGGGTGAGATGGCATATAAATTTAATAAATAAAATCAGCCCATTATTTCCTAGAGTGATCTGATTTCCATACAGATAATTAATCTGATGTTACACTTCTTTGGAGTAGATATTCACATACCTTCTAAAAATCTTTTGTTGACATCTAAATGAATATATATTTCTGAAGATTATTAAGGTTATAAGACCGTGATGGCATACCTATGGCATGCGTGCCACAGCTGGCACGCAGAGCCCTCTGCGGGCATGTGAGTCGTCGCCCAGCTTAGCACCACCTTGCGTGCACCACCCAGCTGATTTTTGGGATGCACGGGGGGACAAGGTGCATGCTGGAGACATGCGCGCATGTGTGGGGTGTGAGCATGCACAGAAGTCGTATGAGCACGGATGGGGGGGGTCACGAGCATATGTGTGGGTATGTGGGGCAGCTCGTTCTTGGTTCCACTAGGCTGCAAGTTGGCCTACTAGGCCCAAATTGGGACGGGAAGGTTGCAGTGGGCCCCCCATGACCTGTTTTTCATCCCAGGAGGATGTAGGGAGACCTACCAGGCCCAAAATTGGGTGAGGGTCATGTGTGTATGCCCAGGAGGACATGGGGGTCATGCGTGCATGTGAGGGGGTGCGTTTCAATATGGGTACTGGCACACGCGAGTGCTGTTGGGCACTTTCAGCACACAACAACAAGGTTAGCCATCACCAGCGGTGGGCTACGAGCCAGAATGCTAAATTGCGCTCGCCACTGTGGCTCGTAGGTTCTTGCTGGACCAGCTCGGTTTTGCTGCTCCACCTGTGAAGGAAGCAAAATCGCGCACGGAACCACAGGTGCGCCCGTGTTTCAGCATGCCAGAAGCAAAAAACCTCACCGAAACATAGGCGCACCTGTGGTTCCATGCACGATTTTGCTTCCTCCACAGGTGCAGCAGCAAAATCGCGCTGGTCCCACAAGAACTTAAGAGCCACGGTGGCGAGCACAGTTTAGTGGTTCTTGCTCGTAGCCCACTGTTGGCCATCACTGTTATAATATGTTCATGAAAAAAAAAGGCAATTCAATGGCCTTTCCTAAAGAGTCCAAGGCATTTTGGATAAAGAGTTACAAAGATTTGTAGTGATGGTAAAGGACAATGCAACCCTATCATTGGCATGAAGAGGGACTACAGTGTTTCCTCAATTTTCGCGGGTTCGAACTTCGCAAAAAGTCTATACCACGGTTTTTCAAAAATATTAATTAAAAAATACTTTGCGGTTTCTTTCCTTATATCACGGTTTTTCCTGCCCAATGACATCATATGTCATCACCAAACTTTCATCCGCCTTTAATAAATATTTTTTTAAATAAATTTTAATAAATAAACATGGTGAGTAATAATCTAAATGGTTGCTAAGGGAATGGGAAATTGCAATTTAGGGGTTTCAAGTGTTAAGGGAAGGCTTTTGATAACGTTCATAACCAAAAATAGTGTATTTACTTCCACATCTCTACTTCGCGGAAATTCGACTTTCGCGGGCGGTCTCGGAACGCATCCCCCGTGAAAATTGAGGGAACATTTTGATATTAATTACATTACACTAATTAAGCTTGAGCATTCGAGCTGTGCATCCTACTGTTGTCAAAGGGAACTCTCAACAGCTGAAGGGAGAGAAACTTGCTCGGTATGCTATGTTTTATATTCCTGTTAAAATCTGCCTACTAACATTATTAATAAAGTTTCCATTCTTCTGACTCACTGGTTTCATTGTCTCTGAATCCTCAAAGAACCAATTGTCTGGCACCTGGCCACTGCCTGACTCTTGGCAAAAGATTACTATGCTCCTAAACTTCCTATCACCTACCTGATCTATTGTTGTATACATTCACTTGCTTCGGGATATGAAATTCTTATTTATAAAATTACCAGTGAGAAGTTCACTAACCTCCAGCCTTTATATAAATTAAGTAACATTTCTCCATATTGAAATTATGTCATGCATGTATTGATTCACTTAAAATTTATACTTTCTATTGGAATTTACCTTTCATTCCTGGCAAGTTACTCATGAAAGCTGTTGCCTTCTTTATCATTGACTAAGATTCATGTGACTTATATGTGTTGTTTTTGTTTTGAGTTGCTACTCTGCATATGTTTGTGTTTATTTTGGCACTCACAAGAAAGAATCTCTCTTACATCAACAGGGCTAATTTTGTCTATAATGGGTATGAGTCTACCAGGAAGGAAATAGTGTTAAATTTAAAAAGTCATGTTCAGAAAATGTCTATTTAGATATGTGTTATGAATCTGGGATTGCACATCCTAGTCTTTATTATTTATTTGGTTAATATTTTTATATACTGCGAGCCATTCAGTGTTTTTGTAGTGCACTGGGCAGTCATACAGTTCCACTAATAAATAAATATAAATAAGGCAGTGGCTTTCAGGAAATCCAATTATATCCAAAGTGCATACAAGGAAACTAAATGAGCATTTAGCCACCAATCCTTCCTCCTGCTTCAGGCTGTTTGCCTAATTTTAATTGCTTGAAGTGTCACATGAAATCATGCATATATCATTAATGAATCGAGTTAATTGTAAAATAGGGAATTTGTAAAAGTGTAAAATTACTCCTAAATAAAGATCCTTAGTGATGTCTTTGGGCTGTGGAATACTAACTTATAATTGAAATTTGAAGGGTTTTTTTTTTCAAAGCTCATTTTTCAGCATATTAAGTACATTTGATTGAATGCAGTCAGTGGTAGCGTTCCTATGTTACAATTTCATGATTAATATCTCATTTAAGATAGCTTTTCCACAAACTTCTGTTTCTCTTATAAATTTAAAGGTAAAGGTTTCCCCTGCCAGTCATGTCCGACTCTACAAGGCAGTGCTCATCACATTTAATAAGCACTTATTCACAGCCATAGAACCAATGTTGACTGAAGATGCTTTTGTGGTCGTGTGGCTGGCAGGACTATATGCAGAAGGTGCATGGAAAGCTGTTAACATCCCACCAAAGTGGTACCCATTTATATCCTTCTATTTACATGCTTTTGCTAGGTTGGTAGGAGCAGGAACAAGTGATGAAACTCACTCTGTCATGCAGTACTTAAATCTTGAACTACTAACCTTCTGCTCAACAACCACAGCATCTTAACCATTTGGCCACCATGCCTGCGTAATATAACTATACTGTACTTGTATTTTTTTTTCTGCTCTTATGTCTGGCTATGCTTTCTTGTTGGACAACTATACTTGCAACTCCATCTTTCAATTTTATCTATACATTTATTTGATCTAATCCATTCAGGTTATCTGAAATGTCAAATAAAATGAGTTTTGTGCAAGAGTTAAATTCAAAAATTTTCCCTACCAGTTCTGTGGGTGTGGCTTGGTAGGCGTGACAGGGGAAGTATACTGCAAAATCTCATTTCCCACCCCACTCTGGGGCCAGCCAGGGGTGGTGTTTGCCTGTTCTCCATACTCAAATTTTCCACTGTGAGTTATCCAGAACTTGTCAGAACCTGCTGAATTTCACTCCTGATTTTGTGCATCCACTTCTGCTTTATTCATTACAGTTCAACATTCTAGTCACTCAAACAGTATGATGGGTGGCCATACAAATTGCAATAAATTTTAAAAGTATGTGCTTTAGCATTCTCCTTTATGACCCTTCTGTTAACTTTTAATCCACGTAACAGTAGCATGCAGTATCAATTCATGTTAAGAGTGGAGGCTGTTTCACAATATATATGAGGCATTTGATAAATTTGTTTTTAGGTGTTAAATATTAAAACACAGCTTTTCATTCATCTACTAATTTGGGAGTATTAGTCAAAGAAAATAAACAAATTGATTTAACAAGTTTTGTTTAAAAATCCACATTAGGGTTTCAGAGCTGTACAGTATTTGTATCAACTTTTTACTCTTAATATACTGCATATATTCCATTGGTCTTCTACTCATAGCTTGGCTTCACATGTTAATACACAATGTACAGTATTCAGGTTTACACAAAGATTGTGTGTTTCATAAGAATAGAAATGCCTAGAGGTTGTTTTAATGGTTGAATAACATTTCAAAGATGATGTTTCAATCTTTCACAGTGTATTCTTCATCAGATAAATATGAAAGGATGCATTATTAAACTTTCCACAAAGTGATGAATTTGAAAATGAAGTCTTGATTCAGGATAAATCCAAATAGTAGCATTGTACTTTGCATTTAATTTTTTAAATTATTTTCATTAAGGATCTCTCCAAAGTAGCTAGGATACTTGCACCCACAATTATTGATTTTGATATATTCCATCTTTCTGTAAAAAGATCACTTGTGAGTTACAGCTTACAAGAAATTGTACATTTAAAATCACACTGAAAAGTCACAAAAACAGTCTCAATCATACATTGGGAAAAAACCAAACACACCAAAATTTACACACACACACTTATGTATGTGTATGTATATATGTATGTGTCTGTGTGTAATTTATTATTTATTAATTTATTCATAACTCAACTTTTAATATTTATTATATTAGCTAAGTAATTAATTAATATTAATAGTGTTAAATTAACTACTTTTCCTGTAGCTCTGTTGAGAATTAGATAAAATATACCCTCAGTGTTATTTACCTTTACATTTCCTACATGCATAGATATGCACCATCACTGTCACAGATAATTCTTAATAAGGCAACTTTCTACTATACCAAATGTGTTTTATCAAAAGACAACTGGACTTTATTTCAGTTCAGTTGATAACTGAATTACGGTAGCTTCTTGGATAAGAAGCAGAATGACTTCAAGGAAAAACAAAGTCCAGTTGCCTTTTGATAAAAGGGCAACCTGACCTGCCACCTCCTACAATAAACAACTTTAGATAAGAAAGACAAAAAAAAAAGTCTAGATAGTGGACATGGCAATTCTTGGAAACATTAGAATACAAGAGAAAGAACTGGAGAACATAATCAAATGCAAAGACCCACAAATAGAAATATAATGTCAGTTGCAAAGAAAAGCAAGAGCACTACTACTAACAATAGGCACACCTTTAGGTCAATCCCAAAATACTTGGAACACTACTTGAACACCATCACTATTGACAAAATAATCATCAATCAATTGCAAACATTTACTTTGAACAGCTTACATGCTCCAAATATCCTATTAACACCGTCAAACAACAATATCTGCCTATCCCAGATCTTTGGAAAGGATTCAGGTCTTTGGAAAGAATTCAATAAGTGGATAAAAATGTCAAATTCAGTCTAAATATCTGGCTAACTCTTTGATGTATTTACTTACTTACTTACTTACTTACTTACTTACTTACTTACTTACTTACTTACTTACTTACTTACTTACTTACTTATTTACTTACTTACTTACTTACTTATTGGATTTGTATGCCGCCCCTCTCTGTAGAATCGGGGCAGCTAACAATAGTAATAAAGACAGCATATAATTGTAATAATAATAATTTGGATTGGATCCAACATGACTCCAAAAGCTTAGAAGACAAGTCTTCGGTTCTAGTGACTGACTTGGATTGGACCCTGTGATAATAATTTGTGTTTGTGCCGAATTGGAAGCCATTTTTTATTTTCATTTGGTGTATGCAAGTTGCCATATAAATAAAATGAAGGGGATAATTCCCAAGAATATACCATCTTCTTGGTTTTCCTCAGCTATGGCCCAACTTTTATTAGGGATGTTTTGCTCTCCCTCAACTATCACTCTGGAAAGAGGCCTGCTGCTTCTGCACTAACCCTTTCAGGGGTTAAAGAAGAAGATAGACGGGACAAGAGACAAAGAGAGGAATAAAGTCAAAAAATGTGCCGTGAAGCTTCTTCCAGCAAAATGCAGAGAAAGTCATTTCCAACTTCTTTCATCTCAGAGATGAAGCTACTAAATAAAAGGGCAGTGCAGAACACAAGGGCTTTTAATCTGTCTCATCTCCTTCATAATAACTGCAAATTTTCCCTGGGCTCCTGGGAGTGAGCCTCTTTCCTCTGTCTTTGCCTTATCTCCCCCCTCCATATTTCACAACCGGCTCAGCTCTTCTCTCTCGGCTGCCCCCGGCCTGCTCTCTGCAAGGCCTGTGGGAGCCACCAGCTCCTCGGGCCTCATTGTTCCTGGCTTGGGAGGAAGCTCCGAGAGGGAATTGAAGGCAAGTCAAAGGGAAACAGCATCATTGCTGCTTCATTAATAGGAGCCTTTCAGCAGCAAACATATCAGAGCGAGGTCTTTTCAGAGGCAGTAATTAGCAATTTGGAGCCTTCCCCCCTCAGGAGATGCAGCTGGGATCTAAGGAGTAGCGAGCGGGAGCAGCACTCGCCTCCTTTTACACTCCATATTTATTGTTTTTCATTTTCTCCATCTTCCTCCCATTGTCCAGACTCCTCCTCGTTACCAGATAAGGCCCTTTTATTAATCACTCTCTTTTAATTCTTCATTAATGATAATAACTTTCTCTGGTACAGGAGAAGAGTTAATCTTTCCTTGGTATTGAGAAGGACAGAGGAAGGAAGGAAGGAAGGAAGGAAGGAAGGAAGGAAGGAAGGAAGGAAGGAAGGAAGGAAGGAAGGAGAAGGCATTGGGCAAGTTAACAATTGTACCCTTCCTCAGCTCCCTGAAGAAGGGTCAAGATGAAACTTTGGAATTTGGAGGGTCCAAACCTCTTAAGGCAGCTCTGAGGCTTAGTGATACATTTATAGACTTCAACCTCTTCAGCCATGGATGGCTCCTGAGGAGAAAGGTGTCATGTGAAGGAATAGGAGGAGAGGGCATGGGAGAGAATTCATATTCAGCCAGCACCAGAAAAGCTCTGGCAAACTCTCCAGGTAGATTGAAACCGACCCCTGAAGCACAAGCTGAGCAAAGCCAGCTGCTATCTCCGCATTAAAGCCAGTTGTTATTCTCCCTCATCAAACAGCTTTGCAACACCTTCACAAGCATGGCACAACATATAGGCGACTTCTTCCCTCCCTCCCTCCCTGGCGGGGATTGAGTACTAACATCCAGAGTAGCTACTTTGCTACCTGTGAGAAGCAACTGGAACGCAACCAAGAGTAAGGATTTCTCCACACTACCAACTTTTAATGTTGCCAGACTCAATTTCTCAAAAATGTCTCTCGTCAACCTTTTGATGCCACTTCTGTTTAAAACTCTACAAGGACCATCTACAGGGGAACCCCTCTTGGCTCCATTGTGAGGTTATCTGGGTAGCTTCTTCCTCAGCTTATTATTATTATTATTATTATTATTATTATTATTATTATTATTTATTGGATTTGTATGCCACCCCTCTCCGCAGACTCGGGGCGGCTAACAACAGTAACAAAACAGTATAATCCAATACTAAAAACAGTTAAAACCTATTGTATATAAAAAACCAATCATACATACAGACATACCATGCATAAAATTTTAAAGGCCTAGGGGGAAAGTGTATCTCAATTCCCCCATGCCTGGCGGCAGAGATGGGTTTTAAGCAGCTTACGAAAGGCAAGGAGGGTGGGGGCAATTCTAATCTCTGGGGGGAGTTGGTTTCAGAGGGCTGGGGCTGCCACAGAGAAGGCTTTTCCCCTGGGTCTCGCCAAACGACATTGTTTGGTTGACAGGACACGGAGAAGACCCACTCTGTGGGACCTAACTGGTTGCTGGGATTCGTGCAGCATTATTATTATTATTATTATTATTATTATTATTATTATTATTATTATTATTATTATTATTTATTAGATTTGTATGCCGCCCCTCTTGGAAGACTCGGGGCGGCTCACAACAAAAAAACAGTACAAATCCAATGATTAAAACAATTTAAAACCCTTAATATAAAAACAATCATACATCTTATACAAACCATACATAAAACGGAAGCGGCCAAGGGGAATCAATTTCCCCATGCCTGACGACAGAAGTGGGTTTTAAGGAGTGTGCGAAAGGCAAGGAGGGTGGGGGCAATCCTAATCTCCCGGGGGAGTTGATTCCAGAGGGTCGGGGCCGCCACAGAGAAAGCTCTTTCCCTGGGTCCCGCCAGATGACATTGTTTCGTCGACGTGACCCGGAGAAGGCCAACTCTGTGGGACCTAACTGGTCGCTGGGATTCGTGCGGCATTATCAGGATTTGTAAGCAGAAAGGAATTGAGCTGACTCTGTGCCCTTTTAGGCGTATGCTATTCATCCTTTCCATGTAGGGTAGGTCAAAGGGACCTATCTATTGGCCTGTGCCATGGCCAAGCTCCACAAAGGCTGGAAAAAGCTGCTGCAAGGAAGAAGAAAGAGCTGAGCTGCAGCAGGACAGAGTTGCCGCTGGGAGGGGCAGAGAGGAGTTTGACAATCTCTTCCGAATTATAAACATATCCTCTTTAAATACATTTCTAAGGATAACATTTGTATTACGGTGTCCTGTGGTTGCTGATAGGGCCCCCACTTATCGCCTCGGTCTCTCTTCTTTTCTCTAGACTCTGCTGGGAAAGGTTCCTATCTGGATCGGCACTGACAATCCTCCGCTCAGCAATTGTTCCAGTCCCAGGGAAAAATTAATTTCTGCCTATCGTTAATTGAGAGAATTGTGTGGAGAAAAAAAAAGAGGGAGGGGTAGAGAAGGAGGGAGATCGTGTTATTAACAGTGTCCCTTTCATAACCAAATACCCTGATTTCCATCAGCAAGATGAGAGACTCATTACAGCAGGAAGGTGATTAAAGAACTTGAAGGAGCTATCAGGCTGAGCAGCAGAATGCTGAGGAATCTGGGGACGACCAGCTATTTCACCTCATAGCTGATTTCTCCTATCCTTACTCCAGCTGACCACCAGAAGTACAGGATTACTTGGAAGTTATAGCTCACTTCTGGCTTTGAAAGCCTTATAGACCTATAATTATTGTAAGGATAAATACTGTTCCTTAAAGAAATCTCAGACTACTGGAGAAAAGTGCCCTTAGAAGCAAAAAATAAGATATAAAAGTAAGAAGGATAATGTTATTCAAATAATAACTTTTTAAAGATCGATAATAAACTATTTGATTTGTATTAACTGAGATATTGTAATATTGATTGACACAAGGCGGTAAAAACAGAACAAACAGGTATATAAATTAAATAACCAGAACTAATTTTTCTTTTTCTGTATTGCCATCTGTAATAGCCATAAAAATGACTATGGATATAATGTGTTTAATGGACGAGAATATTTTAACTTGAATATCTGTCTCTGTGTGTGTGTGTGTGTGTGTGTGTGTGTGTGTGTGTTTATGCGTTTGTATGTTGTGTTTATGTTTTTTTCTATATACTTTAATGCAGTGTTTCCCAACCTTGGCAACTTGAAGATATTTGGACTTCAACTCCCAGAATTCAGGGAGTTGAAGTCCAAATATCTTCAAGTTGCCAAGGTTGGGAAACACTGCTTTAATGTATATTTCAATAAAAAATATTTTTAGTATAAAAGCGGAAAATTGTTTCTCATTCATGTTTTTTTTTAAATCAACTTACCTAGCTGGATAGGCTTGGAGTTCCCAGGATTACAAATACCATATTCCAACCCACTACTTCAAACTAAAGGGTTGAATGTGCTGGGTTCAGTCCAGTTCCTTTTTTTTCACATGTACCACATAAAACCCTAATGAGCCTGTGTCCTAAAACAGACACCTATAGTGTGCCTATATTAGATTCTAAAACCTAATACATGCCATATAGAAGTGATGGCGACCCTATGACATGCATGCCACAGTCGGAATGCAGAGCCATATCTGCCGGCATGCGCCCCTTTGCCCTAGCTTCACTCCAGCACGGATGTGCGTTCTGTCCAGCTGATTTTTGGCTCATGTGGAGGCTCTGTGAGGGTGTTTTCAGCTTTCGTAGGGCCTCCGGGGGACGGGGAAGGCATTTTTGTTCTCTCCAGCCTATGGGGGAGCCTCTGGAACCTCGGGAGGGTGAAAATCGGGCCTATTAGATCCACTGGGAGTCAGGAATTGGCCCATTTCCGGCCTCCAGAGGACCTCCAGACGGCCTCCATGGGAGGCAGGGGGAAAATGTTTTCTCTACCCAGACATTGAATAAATGGTGTGGGCACTCATACATGTGTGAAAGTGTGCGCGCATGGGCTTTTGGGACCTGAGGGGGGAAAAGGTTGAAGCATGGCATCATTTCAACCTTTCTCTCTATGTTTATGTTACTTGTGAATCAATGAATTCTATCTGAACCGCATTTTTAATCTTCTAGCTTTTCATCTATTAATTTTTCAATCATGTGAGGAAGTCTGTCAATCATCACTTATAGCTGTTATGGCTTCATTTCTAAATTCTTTTTTTTTCCCCTCATGACCTTGGGAATGGGAATGAGGATTATTTTGTTTACGAATATGAAACTGATAGGTGGTAAATTTCCCCAGCTCTATGTTTATTTCTAATTTAAAACAATGTATGTAGTATAAAAATATAATAAAAAAATAAAATTTGTAATTATTAAGAGTTGTCATCTAATTCACAGATATTTGGTGATGGGTTTTTCCCCCAACTACTTCAAACTCATTGGAGACCAAAGGGATGAAACTAATACCAAAAGAAAAAGAATACAAAAGTAAGTGTCAGTATCCACCTCAACAGGAGATTTGTAATCTTCAAAAGGCTATTTTAATCTTCTAATTGCAGACCTGTCCTTCAAAGAAGAGCAGATAGAGCTGGGAGGGAGGGAGTTAAACAAGTCCAACCGTCCCCCATAAATTCCATTGACCCTTATCTCGTACTGATTCAGATTTCAAACTTAATTGACTAGATTCTTGTCTATAGGCTTGAGTAATAAATAGTGGTACCTCGTCTTACGGACCCCTCTTCATACAGACTTTTCGTGATACGAACCCAGTGTTTAAGATTTTTTTGCCTCTTCTTCTGAACTATTTTCACCGTATGAACCCAAGTCGCCTCCACTGGGATGCCCCGCCTCCGGACTTCCATTGCCAGCCGAAGCACTGGGATTCCCCTGAGCCTCCCCTCGCTGGGAATCCCGGCCTCCGGACTTCCGTTGCCAGCCGAAGCGCCCATTCTTGCATTGCTGGGATTTTCCTGAGTGTCCCTTCACTGGGAAACCCCACCTAGGGATTTCCGTTGCCAGCCAAAGCACTCATTCTTGCATTGCTGGGATTTCCCTGAGCCTCCCCTCGCTGGGATTCCCTTCATTTTTGCCGGCGCTGCTTTGAATCCCAGTGAGGGGAGGCTCAGGGAAATCCTAGCAATGCAAGAACAGGGGCTTCAGCTGGCAACGGAAGTCCCCAGGTGGGGTTTCCCAGCGAGGGGAGGCTCAGGGGAATCCTAGCGCTTCGGCTGGTAATGGAAGTCCGGAGGCAGGGATTCCCAGCGGCGCAAGGTGAAATGGGTGACTTTTGGGATGGGATTGCACACATTATTTGCTTTTGCATTGATTCCTAGGGGGGGAAATTGCTTCGTCTTATGAACTTTTCTACTTACGAACCTTGTCACAGAATGAGTTAAGTTCGTAATACGAGGTATCACTGTACTTCTGAATTGCAATTTAACATGTGGTCCTCATCCTTTGTGCCCAGTGAAGGGCCGCTCCTCTTACCTTCTAATGGAGCTCACTCGGAGGCCGTCGCAGGCAGGCGCGCACCCATTGGTCACATGCACGCCCATCGGCGTGAGATTTGGCTTCTCCGCATGTGCGGCAAGCCAAATCTCACATGAGGATGCATGCGAGAGCGAGATTTTGGTGATTTTCAGTGGGTTTTTTGCTTTTGCGCATGTGTGGAAGCAAAAATATTGGCGAAAATCATCGAAATCTCTCTCTCACGCACATCCTTGCATGAGATTTGGCTTGCTGCATATGCGCAGAAGCCAAGATCTATGGGGGCACATGGAGGGTGCACAGCTTCACATACAGCTCAGATTTTCCTATCGGAGCAACACACTTGGATGCACCAGCTGCTGCCCGCCACTGTTTGTGCCTGACACTAATTTAGTCAATTCCCAAAACACAGATAGCATTGGACCCACAGGTTGGAGCAGCAGCTGATACTACTGTGATGGACACACTCCTCTGGAAGCAGGACAGCTTAAAAACTGAGGTGCGAAATATGTCATGTTCCAGTTGGTCGTATCAGCTAAGGAAATAGCACTTTTAAATCAATATTTGGACTCATACAAGGGCTTTATTAGACCGTTGAACCTCAGCAATAACTATTTTTGTCCCCAAAAAGCAAGACCCACACAGTGCAAACTCAAGCAGGGAGGTTTCCATGTGTACACAACTTTAAGATTCTCAAATCTGTGACTGTGAGACACCGTCTATACAGATTACAAATTGCATGCATTTTTCCCTAGTTGAATCTTCATAGTACATACAATCTCATCAGAATCAAGGAATTCTTTGAGTACGTAACTGCATTTGATACCAGGTATGGCACGTTTGAGTATACTGTTAATTCTGTATGGATTGGTCAGCTATGGAGCAGTGTTTTCCAGATTTATGAATCATTTCTTTTTCTGATGTCATTGCTAAATTTGTAGTGCTTTTTTTCTGAATGACATCTTGATCTATTCTGAAGATGACTCTCAGCACAATCACGGTGTTGGGTAGCTCTGAATTGACGGAAGGAAAATCACCTCTTTGCTAAGATAGAGAAATGTGCTTTCAACTTGAAACTGCTAGATTTTTTTTTAGCCTACCACATTTCCACTTACAGGTGACCCCAACATCCCTAGGCATTTCACAACCTACCTAGCCGTAAGTTTATTTTTTGTATAAAACACAGAATTACCAAAAAATGAAGTAAAGACATATAGTTCTCAATTTATGACAATTGATCCAAAATATCTGTTGCTGAGGCAGTTGTTAAGTGAATTTTGCCCCATCTTACACTCACAAAAGAGCATTCAGTTTCTAAAAAGGAGGCACAACCCAGCATTCCTGTGACAGGAAGAAAAGTATCTTCCTATTGGTGATAGGAGATTCAATTTTTAGGAGAACAGTAATTATAGTCTACAAACTAGACAGTCAATCTAGGGAGGTATATAGTCTCCATGGAGCAAAAATGAAAAATGTATTTGAGTTCCTTACTAAAATAATCATTCCCACGGATTACTAACCCTTTCTTCTCCTATATGTGGGGACCAATGACACAACAATGAATCTGAAAACAAAAACAAGTGATTACAAACAGCTAGGGAAGAAAGTTAAAGAATTAGGAGCACAAGTGGTGTTTTCATCTATACTTCCAACAAAAGGACAACATCCAATGAGGGGGGAAAGAATTTTAGTAACCAATCACTGGTTTAAAAACTGGTGTTATCAACAGAACTTTGGCTTCCTAGACCATGGTCTGCATTACCTACATGAAAGGCTATTGGCAACGGATGGACTGCACCTCACAAGAACTGGAAAGAATACATTCAGAAAACAACTGGCTCATCTTATCAAAAATTTGACAACTAAACCAAATTTGATAATTAAACTAAAATTGAGAGGGAAGGGGATCAAACTTCATGACTTTTAGAAACTAATTTCAAGCAAAAACCACTAGATAACCAATCACATAAGAATGCATGGAGTAAAGAAAAAGAAGAAATATTTTAAAATAAAGTAGAGGGTGATGGAAAGGATGGAAATCCCAATTATAACATAGGAGATATAAAAAACATACCAAGACCCATAAAGGACTCAAAGTTTAGGGAACAAACAGTGAACATGAATCATTAGTACATGAAGGAAGATATGATATAGTTGTCATTACTGAGACTTGGTAGGATGAAACACCTGAATGCAATGTACTGATGGAAGGATAAAAACCAGGGGTGGGCTGCTAGCCGGAAAGCTAAATTGGGCTCACCGCCACGGATCGTGACTGCTAGCGAGCCCAGCACAATTTTGCTTCTGCACCCGTGTAGGTAGCAAAATGGCGCATTGAGCCACAGGTGCTCCCGTGTTTTGGTGAGGGTTTTTTTACTTCCACGCATACCAAAGCACGGGCGCACCTGCGGCTCCATGCCCAATTTTGCTACCTACACAGGTGCAGAAGCAAAATCGCACTGGCCCCGCTGGTATTCATGAGCCCCCGTGGTGAGCCCAATTTAGTGCTCCAGCTAACAGCCCAATCATGATACAAACTGTTCAAAAGAAATAGACCTAACAAAAGAGGAGTTGTATTATAAATAAAAGATCACTACATCTTTATAGAAAAACACAAAACTGAGGATGAAAACCTCCTAGAATCCATATGGGTTAATATAAAAGGGGGTGGGGATATGACATTGCTACAGGTTTATACTACAGGCCACCCAACCAAGCAGAAGAAATAGATGAAGTCTTTGCTAATAAATAAATGAATAAATGTATGTAGGAAAGACACCACAGTAGTAATGGGAGACTTTAACTACCATGGAATCAACTGGGAGATAATGTCTGCAACAAGTGGGAGATCAAAGAGATTTCTAACCAATTTATCTGACAAATTTATCACCCAAAATAAGTTATACTGGACCTAATTCTTACTAATAGAGAAGAAATGATAGAGGGGAGTTGATGTTGCCAGAATCTTAGGTGAGAGTGACCACATCATGTTGGAATTCAATATAATGCAAACACAAGCAATATAATATATAATCCAACTAGTGTGTTAAATAAAAGATCTAATTTTAACAATCTCAGAGAAAGCCTAGGAAAAAAATTAATGGATAAAAATTATAAAGGGGAAAATAACTTCAAGAAGATGGAAAACTCTGAAATATGATCATAAAAGTCCAACATAATACTACTAAAAAAGAAAAACAAGAAATCTAAGAAGAAACCAGCCAAGATCTGGTTGCACAAAAGACTGCACAAAGATATCTCTGATAAACTGAAATACAAAAAAGATAAGTACAAAAATGGAAATAGGGACACATAATTAAGGCATAATATCAGCAAAGTGCCTGAATCTGCAAAGATGAAGTCTGGAAAGTAAAGACTCAGAATAACAAAAACTTTCAACAACAGTCAAAGATAATAATACAAAAAACTCTTTCAACTTATAAATAACAAGAAAAAAGTTAAGGAAACAGTTGGTCCACTAAAGAAAGAAGATGGCAAAGAAATAACAAGCAGTAGAGAGAAAGCAGAACTACTTAACTCATTCTTTGCATCAGTTTTCACATAAAAAGAAACTATAGTTCAACCTACCAAACATATGTAACTATAAAAGACTTCAGCAAGACATTTGACAAAGAAGACCACAACCTATTTCTTGGTAAACTAGAAAATGTAGGATAGACAGCATTACCACCAGATGGATTTTGTAACTGGGTGAAAAACCATACTCAACTAGCAGTCCTTAGGTACCACAAGTTTCCGTCTTAGGCTCAGAACTCTTCAATATCTTCATAAATGACCTAAATAAGGGAATAGAAGAGGAACTCATCAAATTTGCAGATGACACTAAGCTGGCAGGGACAGCCAACACCCCAGAAGACAAGCTCAGGATCCAAAAATATCTTAACGGACTTGAATTATTCCTATTCAACAACAATTTAATGTGAAGCAAGGTTTTACGCCTAGGCAGGACAAATCAAAGGTACAAGTACAGATTAGGTGAAACCTGGCTCAAAAACACTAACTGTGAGAAGGACCTTGGAGTCCTAGTGGATAATCATTTAAGCATGAGGCAACAGCTTAAAAAGGTAATAAAATCCTTGGTGGATAGAGGCATAGAATCAAAATCATGTGAAGTACTAGTACCAATTTATAAAGCTTTAGTAAGACCACACCTGGAATACTGCATTCAATTTTGGTCACCACATTACAAAAGAGATGTTGAAACTTTGGAAAAGGGCAAAGAAGAATGATTAAGGGCCTGGAGACAAAAACATATGAAGAATGGTTGCAAGAATTGGGTATGACCAGAATAGAGGAAAAAAAGGTCTAGGGGTGATATGAGAGCAATATTCCAGTATTTGAGGGACTGCCACAAAGAGGATAGATTCAATTTATTTTCCAAAGTTTACAACAGCTGTTCTCCCCCACCAGTGGCCACATTTTGGCAACTGGCCAGCATTGGGCTCACAAGGAATTTGTCTTGGTGCATATGCTCTCAGTGTACATAAAAGAAAAGATACATTTGTCAAGAATCCTGAGGTACAACACTTAATGATTGACATAGGGGTCAAATAAGCAATCAGGAAACAATCAATATTAATAAAAATCTGAAGAATACAAGCAACAAGCAACAAGTTAAAGTCATACAGTCCTAAGTGGGAGGAGTAGAGTACAGTAGAGTAGAATTAAATTGAACTGAATTCTTTATTGGCCAAATGTGATTGGAGACACAAGGAATTTGTTGTGGTGCACATGCTCTCAGTGTACATGTTTTCTGTTTTTAATTTTGCTCTTTTAAATTCTGTAAAATTGTGCCTTTATGATTTGGGGAGCCTGGCCATATCAGAATTATTTAGATTGTAACCCTTGCCACAGAGTCCTGTGACAGAAACATTTAACTCCTCCTAAAACTATGGAAATCATAATCCTCCGTTAACCCTCAAATTCACTCGAGGGAAACGACTTCAGTGTAAATTGCGTGGGGGGGAGGCATCCAGTTGGATCGGAACTGCTGTAGATTGAAAGGAAGGCGGCGGAGAATGTCGCCCTTCGGCTCGCGTCCGTGAAATCCTCCGCCGCAGAAGGCGCGATTTGCAAAACAAACGCCAAAAAAAAGAAAGAAAGAAAAGCGCAGAACGAGTCCAATTGCAGGGAGATGGAAGATTAAGGGCGGGAGAGGCAGAAGCCGGTATGATGGGAACGGCCGTTATGGGCGGGACGGGAGGAGTGAGGAGGTGGCTGGGAGTCAGGCGCTTGGTTTAGCGGCCTCTATTCTCCGCGGCACTTTCGCTGAGGGGAAAAAATAGAAATAAAAAAGGAATGATGGAGAAGGGGAGAGAGTCCGACAAGTTTAATGATGTGTGTTCAAAGCTCAGATTGGAAAAATGACAGAGAAAAGCAGCCTGTTTCAGCCCCTAATAAATTGTCCTTTGCTGTAAGAGGCGCCTGTCGCCGCATTAATACAGAGGGGGCCCTAATACACGGGTCAGGGTTAAGTAATTTTCTCCGGCAACTTAAGCGAATAATGAAGCCGGCAGCGGCTGGCGGTGGAGCTGGGTGAGATGGGCCCCGGCCGCGCCGGCACTTTGTCTTCATTTATTATGCCACCTCATGATTTGGGTACCGGCTGCGGCGACGGGAAGCCTCCGCCGAGGAGCTATCGCTTCATTTCGGCAAGGTAATGAAAGCCGAGATTGGGGGGAGGATAAACCAATTTGCCGGCTGACACGGGAAGGAGTGATTTGCCGACCCTGCGGGGGGGGGGGGGGGAGGAAGCCGAAACGCCAACGGGAGCGGGAGAAGCCCAAGGCTGAGGCGAAGGCCGGGTGTGTGTGTGTGGAGTGCTGAGCCACTTAGCCGCGCGCGGAGACAATGGCGCCCCGGGCAAGGCAATACTGCGACAACATCGCCAAAAAAGCTTTTGTTCACTTAATCCTTCCTGTCAATGATTACTTCAGCTTCAACCTCAACAACGCACGAGCACACAACAGATACAAACTTAATGTACTGTAAACCGCTCCAAACTCGACTGCAAAAAGTACGACTTTAGTAATCGAGTGAAGGAAGCTTGGAACTCACTACCTGACTCTGTAGTGTCATCTCCTAGCCCCCAAAATTTTACCCTTAGACTGTCCACTGTTGACCTCTCCAGATTCCTAAGAGGTCAGTAAGGGGCGTGCATAAGTGCACCAGCGTGCCTTCTGTCCCCTGTCCTAATGTCTATGTTTTACTAGCATCATGTATATGAATACTATTACAGTACATGTATTTGTAATGTTTTTCTAATCTTTCATTCATGTATTATTATTATTATTATTATTATTATTATTATTATTATTATTATTATTATTATTATATCTTCACATATCTACATTATGTACTAGACAAAACAAACAAATAAATTAAAAATAAATAAATCCTAGATAGCTTTTGCTCCGGTAAATCTCACATTACTAACCAGCACATACAAAACTTCCGCCAAACCAATCCTTGAATACAGTTCAGCTGTCTGGAACCCACACCTCCTTTCAGACATAAACACTCTAGAACAGTGATGGTGAAGCTATGGCACAGGTGCCACAGGTGGCACACGGAGCCATATCTCCTGGCACGTGAGCTATTACCCTAGCTCAGTGTTTACCAGCCTTGGCAACTTGAAGATATTTGGACTTCAATTCCCAGAATTCCCCAGCCAGAGAATTCTGGGAGTTGAAGTCCAAATATCTTCAAGTTGCCAAGGTTGGGAAACACTGCCCTAGCTCACCTCCAAACTGCATGTGTGTTCCGGCCAGCTGATTTTCGGAGGTTCTAGGAAGGCATTTTCGGCTTCTGGAGAATCTCTGGGTGGATGGGGAGGGCATTTTTGCCTCTGAAACCTGGGGAGGGCAGAAAAATGGGCCTACCAGGACCACCAGATTTTGGGAAATGGGCTGTTTCAAGTCTCCAGAGGGCCTCCAGTTGGGGTGGGGGGGGGGCATATTCGCCATCCCAGACATTGAATTATGAGTGTGGGCAAGCACACACACACACACGCTTTTGGCACTCGAGGGAAAAAAGGTTTGCCATCACTGTTCTAGAACAGTGATGGCGAGCCTTCCTTGGGTGCTGAAAGATCACGGACACGCGCTATTGCACCTGACCAAATGCCCACACCCATAATTTAATGCCTGGGGAGAGTGAAAACTGCCCCCCCCCAGAGGTCCTCTGGAGACTTGAAACAGCCTGTTTCCCAACTTCTGGGGGGCCCAGTAGGCTCGTGTTTCACTCTCCCCAGGCTCCAAAGGCTTCCCTGGAGCTGGGGAGGGTAAAATGTCCTCTCCCATCCTCTTGGAGACTCTGGAAGCTAGAAATGCCCTCCAGAGCCTTTCTGTGAGCCAAAAATCAGCTGGCCGGCACACACATGCATGTTGGAGCTAAGCTAGAGCAACAGCTCATGTGCCAGCAGATATGGCTCCGTGTGCCACCTGTGGCCCCCATTCCATAGGTTCGCCATCACTGCCCTAGAAAATGGCCAGAGATACTTTTCTAGAAGAGCCCTCCTCCATTCGCAACAGAATATCCCATGCAATTAGACTTACAATCCTAGGTTTAGAAAGCTTGGACCTAAGCATAGCCCATAAAATTATCTGCTACAATTTCCTTCCTGCCAATGACTACTTCAGCTTCAACCACAACAACACACGAGCACACAGCAGATAGAAACTTAAAGTAAACCTTTCTAAACTCGACTGCAGGAAATATGACTTTAGTAACCGAGTAGTTGATGCATGGAACTCACTACCTGATTCTGTAGTATCATCACTTAACCCCCAAAACTTTACCCTTAGACTATCCACTGTTGACCTCTCCTGATTCCTAAGAGGTCAGTAAGGGGTGTGCATAAGTGCACCAGAGTGCCTTCTGTCTCCTGTCCTAATGTTTCTTATTAGCATTATGTATATAAACATTGTTATATTTTTGTATACCACCAATACATATTTAACAAAACAAACAAATAAAATAAATAAATAAGGCAAGAGAACAGAAGTCCCCCTGGAGGAATCAATGTCATTGGGACCCGCAAGGCGTGTGCCACAGTGTCTTGCTGGACCTGGGGGCTGATAGATGACCTTGGGAGGCCCCGTGGAAAGCAGGCAGGCAGGCACTAGAAAGAGAAAGTAATAGCAATAGTATTTAGACTTATATACCACTTTGTAGTGCTTTTAGAGCCCTCTCTAAGCGATTTACAGAATCAGCCTATTGCCCCCCATCAATCTGGGCCCAAATTTTATCCACCTCGGAAGGATGGGAAGGCTGAGTCAACCTTGAGCCGGTGGTGGGATTTAAAATGCTAAAAGGCAGTTCTTAGGTGTGGGGAAAAGGGGAGACTGTCCCCCTGAGCATGTGCAGAATGCATTTTGAATCCAAGCTTAGAGAGCCCAGGTAGTGTCTAGCAGAATTTAGACAGATCTCCAAAAGCAGATCCATCCAGGCATGGGCAGTACTTCTGTGAAATCAAACTGTCCACTTAGGAAGCAACACTGATTGACAATCAATTTCACATGCTGTTGTGCACATTCAACTTTGTACAGAACAAAGTATTCAATGAGAATATTTCATTCATCCAATCTACGATGAGTTATTTCAGTATTCCCTTTATTTTTTTTAACAGTATATATGACTTTTGGATTGCTGATCTTATTTACAAAATAATGAAATTTTTGCAGCATTATTGCAGCCAGTTTCTTCTATGAAACACTTCACCAAATAGGCTGAAAGCTAAATGCAGGAGCCAATCGCCTCACCTGGCCCACTATCACCTCACTTTGGTTAAAGAATTAGAGGTTTAGCACTACGGTCTCTGGAGGAGCCGGCCAATTTCACACTAATCTTCCCCATGAAGGGAAAAAGCATCGGAAGCGAGAATCACTTCAAAGAGAAGTTAATGCCGAGAAATGGAGACATAAAAAAAGAGCTGCTTTGGGTTTCAAATGAATGAACACAGCTGGATTAAGAGATCAGGCTGTTCAAAGCTTGTTACACTAGCTTTGGTACCAGGATTTAGCCAGCAGGGAACAACACCCTGATCTGGTGATGGCTTTAACAAAAGGGAGAAGATTTGTAACACTGGAGAATTTGGGGAAATAGTGGTTGCTTTTGATTTTTCTCTTTTAATAAATACCAACAACTCCTGGTAGGACTGTGCTTATACAAAAGCATAGTATTAGGTTTATGGTGACTGTTTTCAGAAGCAGCGGTCTTTTCTATTAACTGTCACTCAACTTTCCCCAACATAGTGCTATCTAGAGGTGTGGGGCCTACAATGCTCAGCAGTTCCAAGCCACATGCTAGCTGGGAATCTGAAATTGTGATTCCAAAACATTTGAAAGAAATTAAGTTTCAAAACTTGATTTACATATGGACAATAAGAACATCATCAAGTTCTCATCTTCATACACTGGAATTGAGGAAATTCCCTTTAGGAAATGCTTGCTTGCTTGCTTGCTTGCTTGCTTGCTTGCTTGCTTGCTTGCTTGCTTGCTTGCTTGCTTGCTTGCTTGCTTGCTTGCTTGCTTGCTTGCTTGCTTGCTTGCTTGCTTGCTTGCTTGCTTGCTTGCTTGCTTGCTTGCTTGCTTCCTTCCTTCCTTCCTTCCTTCCTTCCTTCCTTCCTTCCTTCCTTCCTTCCTTCCTTCCTTCCTTCCTTCCTCTTTCTCTCTGTCTGTCTGACTGACTCTCTCTCTGTCTGTCTCTGTCTCTCTCTAAAAAAAGAATACACTTAACTTTAAGAAATCAAACATTATGTAAAGGTTTCAGAGCAGATGTAATAAAACCATCTTTTTACATTTCTTTCAGTTTTATTCTTTATTTATTTCTAGTCAACAACCCTTAGAGATTTATGTACTATTTAAAGACCAACCAAGAGCATTCAAGTGCAGGCACAAACCTAGCCAAAGAGTACTAGTGTTTTTGAAGGATGAAGGATGAAATCCAGTGAATGGAGAGAGGAAAACAATATAGTGAAGGGTTGGTGGGTTGGGAAAAAGAGCATCCCCCAAAGGTATGTTTTGGGACCTGAAACCCTATCTGCAAATCAAATAATTGAGTGTGTGTCATAATGATTCCAGGAGTATAAAGATATAAATAAATATAAATCAGATAATATTCCTGCACGCCTAAATCTGCTTGGGGCAGGCGGCTTGGAGGACAGAGGTTTTCAGGATGTAAAGCCTGAACATGTAGGCAAAAGGGCAAATGCAAAAACAGGCCCTGGGCTTGTAGCTGTTGTCTCCACATTAAGTGGTGCTGGAATGAGTGCTGTCACGCCCCCTTTCAGGGGAACTGACAGGTGTAAATCCCAGGATGAATGAACATGCTGAGCCTTATAAAACTGGTGTCTCTCCACGCATCTCTGCTCTGATTGACTTCTCATCTTGCAGAGGCTGACTATTGGTTCCTCGCTGCGTCCAATTCCAAGTGTGATTTAGTTTAGAGATGAGAGTTGACAGGTAACATTGGTACTCGTCAGTGTAGATCAGACACAGTCACGCTGTCTTCCCTTCACCTGGAGTCTTACACCTCCATCTTTTCAAGCCTTATCCCCTCCCCCTCCGCATTTTCTCAGTAGCTCCCATGCCTTTTCCATAGGCCTCTTCTCTTAGGTAATAATAATAATAATAATAATAATAATAATAATAATAATAATAACAACAACAACAACAACAGAGTTGAAAGGGACTTTGAAGGTCTTCTAGTCCAACCCCCTCCTTAGACAGGAAACCCTACACTACTTTAGACAGATGGTTATCCAACATCTTAAAAACTTTCAGTGTTGGAGCATTCACAACTTCTAGAGGCAAGCTGTTTCATTAATTAATTTTTCTAACTGTCAGGAAATTTCTCCTTAGTTCTAAGTTATTTCTCTCCTTGTTTAGTTTCCACCCATTGCTTCTTGTTCTACCCTCAGGTTAATAGTTGGATAATAGTTAACTCCTTCTTTGTGGCAACCCCTGAGATATTGGAACTGCTGTCGTGTCTCCCCTGGTCCTTCTTTTCATTAAACTAGCCATGCCCAGTTCCTGCAACCGTTCTTCATATGTTTTAGCCTCCAGTTCCCTAATCATCTTTGTCGCTCTTCTCTGCACTTTTTCTAGAGTCTCAACATCCTTTTTGCATCATGGCGACCAAAACTGAATGCAGCATTCCAAGTGCGGCCTTTCCAAGGCCTTATAAAGTGGTATTAACACTTCACATGACCTTGATTCTATCCCTCTGTTAATGTAGGCTAGAACTGTGTTGGCTTTAGTCCCTTTCTTGATTTGTCCTCTCAATTTCCCTCCCCCCCGTCTGCATTCCATCCATATCAACATTTTCTGGGTCTGTGGTCATCCTAAAAATATCCATCTTGCCATGATTAGGAACAACCTGTTTGGTTCATGTTCTCTCCCAGATTTAAGCCAAACAGCTTACATACAGACTCATAGATATTTTCATGCATTGTTCATATGTTATGCTAAAATCCGTCCAATTTTAGTCAGTTAAGGCCTATGTGCAGTTGAGAAACTCCCCATTGAACCTGAAGATTGGAGATGCATCATATGAATGATCTTGCATCAGTTACATGACATTATATATTTTGCCTTTAATTTGCTATATAATGAGCAATTAAGTACAAATATCAAAAATGTGCAGGTACAGCCCGCTTATTGTAAAGGGTTTTCAAATTACATCATTTTAATTAATAGTCTTACCAATGATAGCCCATAAATTCATTAATGTAACTTTGTACATCAGAACTTTATCTCTGGGTCTAATCTGTATAATCTATATTTTTCTCTCCCCCCCCCCCCCCCGTTTTTAATCTGTTAAGATGCAACTCCTGAAATAAACTTGCTTTTGCCACTTAGTAATACCCGATATTATATTAGATTAATACACATCTCATGGGACTTAAAGTTGTTTTACTTATTATTGTCCATGTGTGTACAGTATGTTTGTTTGTTTGTTTGTTTGTTTGTTTGTTTGTATGTATGTATGTATGTATGTATGTATGTATGTATGTATGTATGTATGTACTGGTATTACAAGGCAAGCTAGTCTAGGTAGCTGGTACATCAACTAAAGATAGGTAAGCATTGGCCATTGCCCCCATCCTCTTGCTTTTCAAGTAAGGGCCATAAGCCCAGGAATTCCCTGAAACCATAGACTAGGTCCACAAATGGGACCCAGTTCTGAAAAGAGCAATATTCAGCATGATGTTTTTAAAATATCAGAATATTTAAACAGGCAACCAGCACTTTCCTCCGGTTTAAATTGTTGCTTTTAATTGTTCTGTTTAAATTTATACACCACCCAGTCACCTACCTGAGATAGGCAGCTATATAGATTAGATCAATAAATAAACTAAACTCAGTCTTGCAAGAATTGAATTGGAGATTGTTTCTCCCCATCAACTTCCTGACAGTCTCCAGGCAGCAATTCAAGATACCTACAGTATCTCAGCCTGATCTGCAACTGTGATGTGTAATTGAGTATCATTTTTAGAGTGAGCACACATCATCCCAAATTGACCTGTCTCCTCTCCCAACAATTCCATATAAACGTTAAACATCATGCATGAGAGATCAAAGCCCTGTGCACAACCCCACTTTAGAGTAACCATGGACTCAATCACCCCCACCCCCACAATACACAAACAATTACTGATGGGAATTATGCATGTTAGAGTGAAACCATGAAAGAAGAGAATTCTCAGCCCCAGGTCATTGTAAGTGGCAGAGAAGGAAGTCACAGTCAATGTTGCTGAGAGGGCCAGTAGGACAAGGGGAAGCAATGCACGCATTCGGGTTTGAACTAAAGTCACCCGCCAAAGCAATGAAAGGGTTTTTTTATGTTCCATACCCAGGAATGTAACACAACTGAAAGTGATCCAAATAATTCATGTCTTCTAGAATTAACATACATTTATTTATTTATTTATTACTTAGATTTGTATGCCGCCCCTCTCCGAAGACTCGGGGCGGCTCACAACATGTAGAAACAAATCATAAGTAAACAGACAAATTTAAAAATATTAAATATTTAAAAAACCCCATATACTAACAGACGCACACACAGACATACCATGCATAAATTAAAAATGCCAGGGGGGAGATGTTCCAGTTCCCCCATGCCTGATGGCAAAGGTGGGTTTTAAGGAGTTTACGGAAGGCAGGAAGAGTAGGGGCAGTCCTAATCTCCGGGGGGAGTTGGTTCCAGAGGGCCGGTGCCGCCACAGAGAAGGCTCTTCCCCTGGGGCCCGCCAACCAACATTGTTTAGTTGACGGGACCCGGAGAAGGCCCACTCTGTGGGACCTAATCGGTCGCTGGGATTCGTGCGGCAGGAGGCGGTCTCGGAGATATTCTGGTCCAATGCCATGAAGGGCTTTAAAGGTCATAACCAACACTTTGAATTGTGACCGGAAACCGATCGGCAGCCAATGCAGACTGCGGAGTGATGGTGAAATATGGGCATACCTAGGTAAGCCCATGACTGCTCTCGCAGCTGCATTCTGCACGATCTGAAGTTTCCGAACACTTTTCAAAGGTAGCCCCATGTAGAGAGCATTACAGTAGTCGAACCTCGAGGTGATGTGGGCATGAGTGACTGTGAGCAATGAGTCCCGGTCCAGATAGGGCCGCAACTGGTGCACCAGGCGAACCTGGGCAAACGCCCCCCTCGCCACAGCTGAGAGATGTTCTAATGTGAGCTGTGGATCGAGGAGGACGCCCAAGTTGCGGACCCTCTCTGAGGGGGTCAGTAATTCCCCCCCCAGGGTAATGGACGGACAGATGGGATTGTCCTTGGGAGGCAAAACCCACAGCCACTCCGTCTTATCCGGGTTGAGCTTGAGTCTGTTGACACCCATCCAGGCCCCAACAGCCTCCAGGCACCGGCACATCACTTCCACCGCTTCGTTGACTGGGCATGGGGTGGAGATGTAAAGCTGGGTATCATCGGCATATTGATGATACCTCACCCCATGTCCTGTATATATATGGACCTGTATACTGCATGAGTCAAAAAGAGGGCCATGAAAATATTTACAGACACCTCACCTCCTGCACACAAACTGCTTCAACTCCTACCCTCAAAATGACTCTATAGAACACTGCACACCAGAACAACTAGACACAAGAACAGTTTTTTTCCTAAATGCCATCACTCTGCTAAACAAATAATTCCCTCAACACTGTCAAACTATTTACTAAGTCTGCACTACTATTAATCTTGTCATCGTTCCCATCACCCATCTCCTTCCACAAATGATTGTATGGCTGTAACATTGTTACTTGTATCCTTACAATTTATATTGTTGCTTACAATTTAGTTATTTTAAATATTAGATTTGTTATATGCTGTTTTTATTATTTTTGTTAGCCGCCCCGAGTCTACGGAGAGGGGTGGCATACAAATCTAATAAATAAATAAATAAATAAATAAACAAACAAACAAACAAACAAACATACATACATATAAATATAAATATAATATAAATATATAAATAAACAAATAAACAAATAAATAAATTTATATTGACTGGTTTCTAAAACAATTTGGTTGCTTATATGTACCTGGATTATCATTAAGTGTTGTACCTTATGATTCTTGATGAATTTATCTTTTTTAAATGTATACTTAGAGCATATGCACCAAAGACAAATTTCTTGTGCATCCAGTCACACTTGAGCAATAAAATTCTATTCTATTCTACTCTACTCTACTCTACTCTTCTCTACTCTATTCTATTCCTATATTCTATTTTATTCCTATATTCTATTATATTATTATGTTATGTTATGTTATATTGTATTATATTATATTATATTATATTATTATACCACATTCTCAATTGTCTTCCCTCCAAAGAGAAAACAGCCTGCAGAATTGAAAGATTCCTTCTTCACTACTTCTTCTTTTTTTAAAAAAAGGAAAAAGAAACACAGGGCTATTTTCTCCCTCTATCAGATATTTACTGCCTTAAGAATTCATCCTCACACCCCGTGCCTGGATGCCCAAAAGAGATACGTAACTCACATGGAAAAAGTTAGCATTCACCCCTCTCCTGGAAGAATGAAATATTTTGAGAAGTATTAAAACGGCATGATAAAATATTTCCTCTAGAAGAAAAATAAAAATCCTAAGGGAGACTGAAACTCAGAGCACCAGCTCCTTGACTGCAAACAGAGGCTAAGTTGAGACTAGCTTTTGGAAATACAGATTAGGTGATCCATTAGTCCCTGCAGCAAGGTTGGAACAAAGGTATTGCTAGCCCTCAGCCACAGTAGGAATTGCCCAACTAGTCTCTTCATTGCACCAGCCAAACTTCAGCCAAGCTTAGCTCAGCAAACCCTTAAGATTTGTACATGGTACCATGGGAGTCTGACAACAGCCAATAGTATACATGCTGTTTCATAGGAACAGGAAGCTCAACTGCAACGCCCAAGAGAAGATAGAAATACCTCCCACTCTCAATTCTATGTGGTCAGCTACCCAGAATCACATGTGGTTGGTGGTTCTGCTTCATCAATAAATGGATCCTCTTTCCAATCATCCTCCACTTTGTCTCCAGTGCCTTTCTCCAGCCTTAGAACTGGACCTGGATATTGCTTCCATTTTATGTACGTTGAGAGCATATGCACCAAGACAAATTCCTTGTGTGTCCAATCACACTTGGCCAATAAAATTCTATTCTATTCTATTCTATCACAGAGATGGCAGCATAGCTATTAATATTATTCAGTGAAGGGCCACATTTATCTTTCTCTACCTTGGTCCCAGAGGGCGGCAAAGGCACCCGCAGAGGCAGTGGTGGGCTTGTGCATCTCCGCACGAGATTTTGCTTCCCTGCATGTGCAAAAGCAAAGAAATTGGCTAAAATCACTGAAATCTCATGTGAGGACTCTCGCACATGCAAGATTTCGGCGATTTTTGGCTTTCTTTTTGGCATGCCCGGAAGCAAAGAAATCACTGAAATTTCATGCGTGCGAACGTCCTTGCGCAAGATTTGGATGATTTTTGCCAATTTCTTTGCTTTTGTGCATGCGCGGAAGCAAAATCTTGTGCGGGGAGGTACATGGGCACATGGTGGGGATTCATAGATGCTCACACATCACCATTTCTGTTACTGAATCGGTGATCCCAGGCATACCAGGAGCAGCCCAATACTGGTACTATGTACAAAACAGTTGAGTTTGCAATATATAAACAAGATAACAATGAATGCTTGTATGTATTGAAATACTATTGCTTTAAGAGGTAGTGTTGCAAATTGACATAAGAGGGAGCCAGAAAGCATAATTCTCTCTCTCTGCTCTCTCTGTTCTTTCTGCTGATTCACTGTGACTGATGTAGTAAGCTCTGTGTGTTCGATGGTAGTTTGATGTATTTGTAAGCTGTAATGTATGTCTGATATGTAAGACAAAGACAAACATGTAGTATTATTATTGTATTGAGAGATATTGACTGATTTGAATGTGTATGACCAGACTGTTTAACTTGAGTAAACACTATTTTATACACTTTAATGTATAAAATAATATCTTGTATGACTGAACAATTACTCGTATCTCCTGGATATCTGCTGGAATCCCACATTTTCCTCTGTGCATATCCTTGATAACTCAAAGGTCCTGCACACTCCTTAACAATACATACCATAGAAGAGTTTTTGTACTTCTTCAGATTTTACAGAAATAGTATTTCCAAATACCATGGTTAGATACAGCATGTAGACTCTGCAATAGCACTACTTCATACTGTGCTTCCCAAAGTCTCTCTCTCTCTCTCTCTCTCTCCCTCCCTCCCTGTGTGTGTGTGTGTGTGTGTAATGAAGTTATTCTAGAACATAAGCTACAGGTGAGTGCCTCCGGACAAGCAGGGATTGATGAAAACAAAATGAATCATTATTGCTGTAGACAATTGAAGATGAAAGGCCACCAGATTGATTTGCTGCTCCACTGGGAAGGAGCCAAAATATGTTGAGTCCAGCTTTTTGAAGGGAAGGGCAAAAGATAAAAACTTCATTGAAAGCCACACTAAATCTATCTCTTCTATTATGACCCCCCCCCCCCTTTGTCTGTGTGCATCTGTGGCCCACTTAACATAGCCCTTGTCAAATATAGCTGCTACTTTAAGAGGCATTGAGCAGCTTGCCTTTCATGCAAGAACTTTGAGGTATGAGGAACTGCATATGCAGGGGTTCTGGAGGGCAAAATATGGAAGTGGTGATCCTAAACCACCTGAAATGGAGATAATGAAGTTATGAAGGAATATACTGCTATAAGCAAATTCTGCAAGAGGCAGCTGTTCAATCATCACACTGGTGAGAGACAATATTATAGATATTGTTTTAGGATTTAGTTCACATGTTCAGGGGTAGCTATTCAAGACTGGATTTGGTTATAACATGATCAAATATACATTTTCTTTACTGTTAAGTTTCTGGTAAGATCCCCAACAGAAATATTTTAGTTTTCAAGTCAATATGTTGTTGTATCATCTTTTCCAACCATGTGCATCCTTTTACCCAATATTTTTAGCTTCTACACATGTCCACCACACATGATAATATGAGCCAGGTGTCTAATGACATGTCCAACATTTAGCTGATTTATCTGTAAATATCTTTGCCAATCTTGCCGCTGGCAAATGCCATCTATTGAACATATTAAACAAATTCTCTTTGTACACAGTTGACATTGTTAGTTTGTAATTTCTATTCCATAATTGCTGCCATTTTGCTGGTTCTATCGTATAACCAACGTTTTTTGCCCAGGCTGTCATGGTGTTTTTAATTGGAAGGGATTTTAATTGGATTTCTGAAACTTGGAAATAAATAGATGCTCAGTCTGAGATTACAGGATTGACCTGAAATCTGGTCTTAAAAAGTTGTTCCAATAAATGAAAATATGTGGAGTCCTTGGTACCCTCCAAGCTTAGCTGTTTACTTGCAGACAAGATGTTACCAGACTAACTAACATCTGTATTAGGTGTGCATACATACACCAGCGTGCCTTCCGTCCCCTGTCCTATTGTCTCTTTATGTTTTACTAGCATCCTGTATATGAATACTATCATTTCTAATACTGTATTTCTCTAATCTTTTATTCATGTATATTAATATGATTATATCTTCACAAACCTACATGATGTACTAGACAAAACAAACAAATAAAAAATAAATAATAGAATAGAATAGAATTTTATTGCCAAGTGTGATTGGACACACAAGGAATTTGTCTTGGTGTATATGCTCTCAACATACATAAAAGAAAAAGATACATTTGTCAAGAATCATGTGGTACAACACTTAATGATTGTTATAGAGGTCAAATAAGCAATGAAGAAACAATCAACATTAATAAAAATCTTAGGATACAAGCAACAAGTTACAGTCATACAGTCCTAAGTGGGAGGAAAAGAATGATAGGAATTATGAAAAAAACTAGTAGAATAGAAGTGCAGATTTAGTAAAAAGTCTGACAGTGTTGAGGGAATTATTTGTTTAGTAAAGTGATGGCGTTCAGGAAAAAACTGTTCTTGTGTCTAGTTGTCTTGGTGTGCAGTGCTCTGTAGCGACGTTTTGAGGGTAGGAGTTGAAACAGTTTGTGTCCAGGATGCAAGGGGAGTGGCTTGGATATCTCTGAGGAGATGAATGGATATTTTATCTACTCCCCATTGTGTTGGCTCCCAAAACCCCAAACATTTAATAATAGAAGGTGAGAAGATGGTTCCTTTTCTGTCACAGCACAGTACGTCCACAGACACAGAATTAGTGAAAAAAATCCATGGCAGGATAAAACACACCCCCAGCTGGAATTGACCAAAAGCAACCTGAAGCCAAAAAATATGACAGTTTGGCCTTCGCACTGGCAAAGATGAGATGCTGACTGAGAAGGGGCCTGCAAGAATAGGCAGATTCCCTGTATTTAATGGCCTATGAAACACCCCGACCATTCCAACATCTGCATGTGATGGCAATCCTATATGTCTATCATCAGGTTGCTCGGGTCCTCCATCACCAACACACCATTCACTTCAGGGAGGGGGCTCCTCTTCCCTGCCTACCAGTGCTGTGTGTGCATCATCACAATTTGCTGCAAGCCCGCTCGCTACACACATGGGCACGATTTTGCTTGCCCACATACACAGAAGCAAAACAATCACCAAAATGCCATGCACACAAGCGTCCCTCAAGAGAATTTGCTTCTGCACATGTGCAGGAAGTTAAAAAAGCCCCAAATTTTTTTAAAAAGATGGTGCCATGCAACGGACTGATGAAGACGGCACCGGAGCTGTCGTACACGAATTGCACAATCTGCAGGATGCTACCAGAGCAGCGCACCCTACCGCACTGGTCCACCACTGATCCACTTTAAACTCTTGGATCCATTCATTATGACATTTGTCAAAGTGCAAAGTTTTCAGTAGCTCTGCAAGCCCCACTAACCCATCTGTTAGTTGTCCAGAGTATTTGGGAAGCATAAAGAATTAATAAATCAATAAATATCACTGCAAGGAGAAAAGAACTGATACACAAACATTAATTATTTTTAAAATATTTGGACTACCTTTGGAAACCTTAGAAAAGAGAAGCAAAGACTTCCCATGTACAATTTCATGGATTACCACTTATTTTATTTCTGATTTTTTTTAAAGAAAAACAAAACAAAAAAGCATGAATAAGTATTTATTCCTGAAAATAGTCATCTTGCAAAAAAGGGACTATTTCACTTCCCATAATTGTTTTTCTTCTTAATTAAAAGTGATTTAATCATGTGCAACTATGTTTGTATGAAGACGTCGCAGGAGGAGGGAAGGCGAGACCTATATTTCAGAAGAGATGTTTGAAGTCATATGAATTTGATAACATGTGGAAAAATTCTCACTGAAAAACAGCCTCTAATGGTTGAAGAGTAGAGGACAGTATAAAAAATATACCCTATTTTCTGTATCACGATGGTGAATGTTTCCAAGCTCAGAAATTTAGTGTTACCATATTGTCAGTGAAAAAACACTTGTTGCTGTGTTGTTTGTTTGTTTGTTTGTTTATTCATTCATTCATTTATTTATTTATTTATTAGATTTGTATGCCGCCCCTCTCCACAGACTCAGGGCGGCTCACAGCAGTAATAAAACAATATACAGTAACAAATCTAATATTAAAAGTCTAAAATAACGACTCTAATATTAAAAGTCTAAAAACCCATTATTTAAAAAGCATACACACAAACGTACCATACATAAAACTACATAGGCAAGGGGAGGTATCTCAGTTCCCCCTTGCCTGACAGTAGAGGTAGGTTTTAAGGAGTTTACAAAAGGCAAGGAGGGTGGGGGCAATCCTAATCTCCAGGGGGAGCTGGTTCCAAAGGGCCAGGGTTATGATAGGAAAGCTTAAGAGGTTCGATTACTTCAACGTACTCTACTTGGGGCTATCCTTGAAGAACGTTTGGAGAGTGCAACTAGTCCAGCATACAGCCGCATGAGCCGTGATGGGTGTACCTTGATACACCCACATCAGTCCAACACTCCGCAAGCTGCACTGGCTTCCCCTTGGTCTCCAAACACAATTCTAGGCGTTCGTTATTACCTATAAAGCCAGAAATGGCTTAGGACCAGATTATTTGCGGGATTGTCTTCTGCCTCACGTGTCCCAGCGACTGATTATGTCGCACAGAGCCGCCCTTCTCTGGATCCCGTCAGTCAAGCAATGTCATAAACACCTTAATCATTTTAATCATTATCTAGAACTGAACTTTTATAGCAATTAAAGAAAATTGAGATACTTGCCTAACCTGTTATCATTCTGAATCTTGTGGGTTCAGTACAAAACCTTAAAATGTTACTGTGCTTCTCAACAAACAATGCTGTCTGTCATTTGTCCTTTTTGTGGCTATTCAAATAATGTGACTTAATCAACTGAAAACTTATTTTGGTCAGTAAGCCACTCCCACCCAGTCACATGACCTTTAAGCCATCACATGATTGTCAAGCCACTCCCACCTGGTCACTTTATTTATTTATTTATTTATTCATTCATTCATTCATTCATTCATTCATTCATTCATTCATTCATTGGATTTGTATGCCGCCCCTGTCCGGAGACTCAGGGCGGATTGTCAAGCCACACCCACACAATAAGTCACGTCCACAGTATGGTAGTAAAATTTTTTGCAGCCCGTCACTGGTTCAAAGCCAAAGGTCTTCAAACTTGTCAACTTTAAGACTTGTGAACTTCAACTCCTAGAATTGTCCATTGCTGGCTGGAGAATTCTGGGAATTGACTCCACAAGTCTTAAAGATGCCAAGTTTCGGGGGGCCTGCCATGAAAAGCTTAAGTTTGAACCAAATCCCTTAACCTGGTAATTTACTAATAACTACATACTTGGCAATAGGTTAAAACAGACACATTGACACAGTAGCAGAAGTATTATTATTATTGCTGGCAGGGAGATAGTTAACCTCAGCAGAGTAAAGCAATTAGGCTATAAATCAATTTGTCACATTTCACTCTGTTCTGATGCTAGAAGCAGGAGATCAGTTTGTATGCTTTAGCTGAATGCCTCTTGCATTGTTAGCCTTGCATGGCGCAAAAGAGAAATTAAACCTTTTCTGGCTTTGAAATGTAAAAACAGGAGAAATCCTGGACAGATTCACAAGGTCCATACTTTCTCTAGGTAAAGAACCTCTCACAAACACACATATAAATTTGGTTTCAATGATATTTTAATTATTTTCTAGTTTAATTTAAGAATATCTGTAGTTAACCTTCAACAAAAGTGCTGCCTATTAGTCAATCTGATTGACACCATTACATAATTATGGGCAACATTTATGGTATGTTACCCACAACATGAGTTGAACTACAATTCTCCAAGTTAAGATAATTGTATGTGATTATTGCCAAAATGGCAACACATATGGGCCTTTGGACAGGAGGTTTGATACTTTTGCTGCATTAATATGTTACTATTATAAATACACACAATGATAGCCAATAGTAGCAGGAGCAGTAAGAATATACTGTATGTCTGTATAGTTTTTTTGTGAGGCATATATCTGATGATGCTCGTCCATTGTTTTCTTTTTTAAATTTTTTTATAATAATCATAAAACATTCACACAATACATAACCATGTGCTTAATGCTCAAAGTGCCCACCACCAAACAACGTTCATACCCTTCCACCAAAATGGGGGCATATTTTCTATATACTAACTGAATTTAAACATGCCTGGGATAAACATATATCCATCCTAAGATAAAATACAGAAAATAGTATAAGGGCAGACTAGATGGACCATGAGGTCTTTTTCTGCCGTCAGTCTTCTATGTTTCTATGTTACTATTTTAACTTAAGAGCAATATATCTACTATATTTACATATTATAAAATAATTTTAATTTATTCTTTATATCTTGGTCTCAAATTCTATTAACCACTTATCCTCTCACCTTGTCCCATCGTCCCATCAGTTCCTGCAGATTGGTTTCATTGGCCGAATTCATCTTCTTATCCAAAATCTCAAACTGAATATGATCCACCATGTACTGATACAAATTTTGTATAGTCCATTTTGTCGCATCCTTCCAGCCTAGGACTATTACTGCCTGAGCGCTTTCTATCGCTGCTTCTTTTATTTCTCTAAATTCTCCCATCTCATTCCTTTTGACTAATACCACCATTTCCTTTGTAATTCGTCCATTGTTTTCAAGAAGACCTTGACATCTTGGGAGGGACATCAAGACTTATTTATTTATTTTATTTATTTATTGGATTTGTATGCCGCTCCTCTCCGCAGACTCGGGGCGGCTAACAATGATAAAAAACAACATGTAACAATCCAATTTAATAAAACAACTAAAACCCCTTATTATAAAAACCAAACATACCCACAAACATACCATACATAATTTGTAATGGCCTAGGGGAAGGAATATCCTAACTCCCCCATGCCTGGCGACAAAGGTGGGTCTTGAGTAATTTGCGAAAGACAAGGAGGGTAGGGCCGTTCTAATCTGGGGGGAGTTGATTCCAGAGGGCCGGGGCCGCCACAGAGAAGGCTTTTCCCCTGGGGCCCACCAAACGACATTGTTTGGTCGACGGGACCGGGAGAAGGCCAACTCTGTGGGACCTTATCGGCCACTGGGATTCGTGCGGTAGACTTGTGTGTGGATTGGATTAAAGTGAGGGAGAGATGCGCATAGTCAGCCTCACTCTCTGTTCCCAGATTCCATCTTGCTCCCATAGCAGGACAAGAGTCAAGACAGTTGGAGATAGTCTGGGCGCAGAGGTTGACCAAGGCATCTTTTGTGTCTTGCCGTACTCCTAGTGAACCACATCGCTTGCAGAGACCACCTTCATGACTGTTGTCTTATGCTAGTAGATTTCATCCGCTCAGTGCGACGGAATCTTTCTTCATATGCTCGGGATAGACAAGTCCCTATCTCACCAAAGGTCAATGACCCAATGACTACTCTCTGCCTGGTTTGGCCAGCCTGTCAGAGCTTTTGACCGGGCTGTGGTCACTGTGCTACTGGGAGCCATAGATGAGAGCTGAGTGACAGGTGGGGACTGAAGGTGAGCAAACTACCTTTGAAGCTGCCCTCAAATGAGCTGCCATAAAAGGACACTATATGCCCCTACACCAGAGGTGCTACCCCTCCCTCAACACCCCATACACCCCATGGCATATACTGAATATGAATAACTGTTAAAGAGAAATAAAGTAAAGAGTAACAAGTAGTATTGCAAAATAATTTATCTTCTAGATAAGAAAAGCCCTGTCCTGGAGTAATAAGGGGTGTACATAAGCGCACTATTGTGCCTACTATCCCTGTCCTACTGTCTTATTGCCTTCTTTTATCATTATTTACTACTTATGTTATGCTTATACGGACTACAACCCTATACTTGTTTGACAAAATAAATAAGAAAGAAAGAAAATAAGATAGATAGATAGATAGATAGATAGATAGATAGATAGATAGATAGATAGATAGATAGATAGATAGATAGATAGATAGCAATGTTTCAAAATTAGGAACTTGGGCTGGGTCAGTATGGAAAAGAGATGACTGAGAGGGGACATGGTATCAGAGTTGAGGTACATAATAGGCTGGGGCTGAATCTTTAGCCAAGTGAATCACAAGTCTCAACCCTTAGAACAGGGGTTCCCAAACTTGGCAAGTTTAAGACTTCTGGACTTCAACTCCCAGAATTCTCTAGCCAGCTATACTGGCTGGAGAATTCTGGGAGTTGAAGTCCACAAGTCTTAAAATTGCCAAGTTTGAAGACCTCTGCCTTAGAATATTATTCGTTGAAGCTCTTATCAATAGTGTTGGGCAAACCCAACGAAGTTCGGGTTCGGCGAACTCACCCAAACTTTGCTGTGAAGTTTGGATGAGTTCGCTGAACCCAAACCCGAACCTGAACGGCAGCAAGCCGCTGTGGCGTCCTTTTCTGTAAAAATAAATGAGGTGGGGAATTCCCCACCTCCTTTCGCTTCCTTTTATTTTTACAGAAAAGAATGCCGCAGCAGCGCTGCAAGCAGAAGTAGGTGGGGAATCCCACGATGGGATTCTGAGGGCGGGGCTTTGACGTCGCAGAGATTCCTTCCTGGCCGGCTGAAACAGGAGGAAGGAGCCTCCATGATGTCAAAGCCCCGCCCCCGGAATCCTATCGTGGGATTTCCCACCTCCTTTTGCTTGTGGCGCTGCAAGCAAAAGGAGGTGGAGAATCCCATGATGGGATTCCCCACTTTCCTCGCGGGTGGCGGCGTTTTGCAGTGTTCAGGTGAACACCAAACCCGAACTTTACCCGAACTTTTTAAAAAGTTCGGGTTCGGGTTCAGTATGCTGAACACTGCAAAGTTCGGCACAAACCCGAACTTTGCAAGTTCGGTTCACCCAACACTACTTATCAGCATTACAGTTTCCTTTGCAATCGAAAGAGGAGATATGCAAGATGAAAGTGGTTAAGCATCAGATTGGAATGGGGGCGGGAGGTGTCTCAAAGGAAACCAGGGGGATCAATTAAAGCTACAAGATTGCCAACATGGAACAGGTCATTTCAGGCCACTGCAGGATTAGTGGAAAACTCCAATTCCAGAGCATCGCACCTCAAATCATCTGACTGTGGAGGGAAAACAGATATAGGTCATGGTGTATAGATATGTGTTCAGGAAACGATTACTAAGCTGGGTCCTGGTGGCTGTCTGAATATGTCCATAACTGTAAATCAAACATTGGGTTACATTGCACAGCACTTTTATTTTTAAGTAAAGTATATAGAGTAATAGATGATATTGTAGCTTTTTACAATTAATTTATATTCCATTTTTAAAAGGATGTGCAGTGTAGTTATGCACCAGGTACCAATGGACGTACCTAAATGCAATACATTGATTCTTATGAACACCACATTTAAGTTTCCCTGTTATAAATCATGACAGAAGATCTGGACTGAAGCTGCAACTACATATATTAGCCAAGAAAAACACTTCCCCCAAAACAGGCCCTCATTTCTACCTCATTAGCATGACCATAGCAAGGCTTTGCATTTTGTTGTTCTATCTCAGTTGCTTTCTCTGTTCCCAAAGGATTGCTCTGCTCTGCATCTTTAACGTCTTTTCTCCATAAATTCTTTCTACGATCTGATAGCCTTCAGCTGTATTAGGCCAACTCCACTGTCATCCTTAGTTTGTCACAAGCACACTACATGATATGTCAACTCACAAAGGGCATTTATCACTAGACATCCGTTTATAACCATCAAATATATTATCTTTGGGGGAAATTACAATAAATTATTTCCTGAACAGAATTTCTTGGTTTATATTCCATTTCCTGAATTATATTGGGAGGGAGGGAGGGAGGGAAGGGGAGAAGAGAGAGAGAGAGAGAGAGATAATA
Source organism: Erythrolamprus reginae (assembly GCF_031021105.1). Lineage (NCBI taxonomy): Eukaryota > Metazoa > Chordata > Lepidosauria > Squamata > Dipsadidae > Erythrolamprus > Erythrolamprus reginae. The sequence goes on from NC_091950.1 coordinate 67,668,200, forward strand.
TTCTTCAGTGATGAAGCTTGGCATTTGGAATTCCCATCCCAGGATAAACTCACGTTGCAGCATGTAAAATTTCAAGGTACCAAATGCATCATTTTAATAGAACTATATATTATTGTGGCTAGATATCATCCCACTATGTGCTTGGGTGCCTCTTTTGTTTTCTAAACTGCTTGCTTTGTCTAACAATTCATTTATTTGTTTGTTTGTTTGTTTGTTTGTTTGTTAGTTTGTTCATTGATTGATTGATTGATTGATTGATTGATTGATTGATTGATTGATTGGATTTCTATGCCTCCCCTCTCCGAAGACTAGGGGCGGCTTACAACATATTTGGATGTTTCAATACTTCATTAAAGCCAAAGTGCAAATTACTCAGCGGCTGTTACTTTGGTATATTTCAGGTGAGATATACTGAGTAATACATGGGTTGAAAATTTTGCGTTATGGTACCAACACATCCAGAGGAGCTGTGATTCAGAAAACCTGCTTAGCCTAGGGAGGTCACTTCTTGCAGACATAGGGTACAGAACTGTGCACTGGTGTGCAGTGTATAGAAGGGCATAGCACTGTAGTATAAAGCATTATTAACATCATACAACGCTCACATTTCAGTCTCATTTTCTAACAGCATTGAACCACATTCATGTTCTTAGCAGCCTGATCAGGAGGGGGGGGGGAGGATCTGTCTTTTCTTTGGCTTCTTTGAACAAGTTGAAAAGGTTCCGGTGACAGATGATGGAACTTTGAACACAAGGCTATTGTGAGAAATGCAATCGTTAGACAAACTGCAGTGATCACTTGATTTCAAGCTAGATCGGTTTAAAAATTAGCTTTGGGCTACCAAGACATGAGTGATCCAAGGTAATAGAAAACTTCCTGGATGTTGCAGTTGATCTTGATGGCCACTTAAAGAAACACTCTCTTGAGTCTTCGGAGAGGGGCGGCATACAAATCTAATAAATACTAATACTAATAATGCTTAAAAACTTATATTTTATAGCACCCATGCAAAACACCTGAGACAAGTGTACACTTGGAAGTACAGTGGCACCTCTACTTTTTTTTGCCTCTTCTTAAGAACCATTTTCTACTTAAGAACCCGAGCCCGGAAATATTTCCAAGGAAATTTGAGAGCGGCACGAAGGCCCGGGCAGTTTCCTGCCATTCCCCCTTTAATCCCAGCCATCTTGGACTTTTCTGGGCTGCTAGAAGAGCCTTTCAGTGGCGCTTAAGGAGGTTTTGGCAGTCCAGAGTGAACGAAGCATTTTCCTTTCTCTGGGCACTTGGAGAGGGAATAAACCTCTGGGCAGTGACTGTCCTCCTCCTCTTCTTCCTCTTCCTCCTCCCACCCAAATTCCGAGCTTTTATTTCTTTCCTAATGGGTTTGCACGCATTATTTGCTTTTACATTGATTCGTATGGGAAAAATGGTTTCTACTTACAAACTTTTCTACTTAAGAACCTGGTTACGAAACAAATTAAGTTTTCAAGTAGAGTTTCCACTGTATCTTCTGTTAATCCCCATGTTTGCTGGTGGGAAAGTGGGGGGACCGTTTCCTTGCCCTGTTTCCTCCATCCGAACCTCCTTCCCCACCCCCGGCCAATGTGTGCTGATCCATTAAAGGCCCAGCAGTATGTCACAGGGCTGATAATTACATTCCACACTCCCATCATGCCGTCTGCCGCTGACCTCTCACCCCCTTCTCTTTTAATCACTCCTGGGCATCACTCACTCTGACAGAGCAGCCGCACAGTCCATGTGACCTGTCAGGCTGGGGACATGACTTATAGGGCTTGGCCAGTGGACAAAGGGAAGGCAGATAGGCAGCATAAATCTCGGGGGCAAATAAAAGAAAGCGAGCGGGTGCTGTGGCAGGGCCTGCGTTAGCAGATTCTCAGCTCCTTGTTATTCCCCTTAGAGTTATGATGATGAGGAAGTGGACCAGAGTGACGTGCACGGGCCCCCGTCAACCTTGCACATCCTACAAAGTCTTGGCTTAATATCATGCATGGCTGCCAAGGGCCCCAGGAAGGAAGGGTTGGAGCCAGTAGAAAGAACCACAGTGGCTTTAGGACCAAAACAAAAAGCAAAAACCCAAAGGCAGGTCATATAAGAGTTTTCCATCAAGAGGTCTGAAAAATAAACATGGCAAGGGTCAGGCTGAAGCCAGATATCAGGCCGATATTAGGCCGAAGACTCTGACCTGCCACAAGTAGAAAAATACTGGGGGAATTGGGGAAGGGTGGTTGCACAAGAGGGAAAAGTACTCGCCACAACAAATTGATGGAAACTGACCAAGGAGAAATTCAGCCTGGAAATAAGGAAGAACCTTCTGATGGTGAGAGCAATCAGCCAGTGGAACGGCCTGCCAGCGGAGGTAGTGAATGCCCCATCACTTGACACATTCAAAAGGAAATTGGACTGCTGGGGTAGTGTAGGATTTACTGCTTGAGCAGGGGGTTGAACTTGATGACTTGCAAGGTCCCTTTCAACTCTAATTAATTAATTAATTAATTCATTCATTCATTCATTCAGTAATTCGTTAATTAAGTAATTCATTCATTAATTAATTCTTTCCAAAGATTCAAGGTCATCCTTTGTTCAGCACCAGCCAGAAGTACAGGGGAGGATCATGGACGTTGAGAGAACCAGAGTGGTCTATATGATGAACTTGTGGATGTGGGGACGAGGGGTGAACCTTGACCTGGGTGGAAAACTGTAGGAAAAATTAGTATCAGGTTGACTACAGTTTGGAATCAACATGGGTCTGTTAATAAATTGGAATTTGGAAGAAGGGCAATGGTTGGACTCTGATTTATTTCTTGGATGCTAATTGGAACGCTGACATTAATCTGATACTGCCCAACTTTCTTCTTCATCCAGTTGGGGTGCTGTTCGAGGTCCTGAACCCCAACCATCATTCTTGGTATCAGGCGGTGGGGAGACTCAGGTGTAATGGAGAAAAAAAGAATAAGCTGAGGAACCAGCTGTGGAAGGCACTGGAATCCTTGATCCTTCTTCTCTGGAGGCAATGGCTGGATTGGAGGCTACAGAAGAGGAGCAACTAGGTGCTAGACGGAAACAACCAGCCCCAGAATCCCTTTCCCACAAGGAGCAGGCCTTCCATGATCCGGGGAGGGGCAGCCTCTCTTTGCACCAAGAGTGTTGAGCCCAAATGCGGGCTTCATGGGCAATTAACCCTGAGTGGAGGCCATCAAGAAGTGCAATTGCAGCCCGATCCGAAGGTGAAAGTTCAGGTGCCTAAGTGCATCCAACAAAGGGCCTGGGATCTCCCAAATGGCTTCCCCCCCCCCGGCACATTCTCTTTCCCAAACTTGGGCATGGGGGCCCCGGGAAGTGGAGACACCCCCTAGTCTCACACAGTAGCAAGTGAAATCCCAAACCTCCTGCTCTGAAATAATAAAAAACCAACAGATTCATCATTTCTCTACTTTCAAGAGTGTGATTATTTGAGACAACCCCATGGTTGCCGTGGAAGGCATAAAACCTTGAGCCAACTTGAATCCCATTTCCAAGGCATGATGCATGAAGATCTTTAGAACCAAAAGCATTGACGCAGGAAATAAAAGTCCAGGAGCTTTTGGAGAATTGCTTCTGGGCAGCAGAGTGGTCATTTCACCAGAATGAAACTCAGAGGAGCTCTCTATGGCATATCTGTGAAGGTACTGTACCTATGAGGGTCGCCCAGAAAGTAATGCACCATATTTTTCTTCTTCAACAATTATTTATTGAACACAATGAAGCTTACACACAAGAAAGAATTATATTTCTTCTACACTCCCTATTTTTTCACGTAATCTCCTTCGTGTTCTATGGCCTTCCTTCAGCGAGACACAAGGGCATGTATGCCCTGTTAGTACCACTCCTTGCTCTGGTCACGAAGCCATTTCTGCACTGGTACATTGATACATCCCTGTGTTTCAATTAGACAAACCACCTGTAAGCCTGCATGGATGCATGTAACTATGAGAGGAGGAATGAATGGATGCAGGACTGAACAAATAAGCCTATCTCCTCACAGGTTTCTGGGGCTGTAAACGTTTATAGCCCTCTGAAAGAAAGCATGAGCTTAGCTTTAGGGAAATGGGGTGGGAATTGTTTTTATTTTTTAATTATTTATTTATTTTATTTATTTATTTTGTCAAGCATGTATTTGTAATATACATAGAGATAACATTGTTTGCCTGGCTGCAGATGCTTTTCCAAAATATTGACAGCAAGCCCAAGTTGATTGCCCCATAGCATGTACAAATGCAATTTCTGAATTAATTCAGAAATCCAGATTTAGTTCATTCAATTTTCTGAATCATTTTATAAAGTTGAATATGTGTCTTAGACAGGGCAAATATCAGAACCGAGTTAAGAACAGAATACAGTAGAGTAGGGTAGGGTAGGGTTGGGTAGGGTAGAGTGGGGTGGGGTGGGTGGGTGGGGTAGGACAGAACAGAACGGAACGGAACGGAATGCAACGCAACGGAACAGAACAGAACAGGTTTTTTTGCCATAATGTAAAGAAAGATGTTGATACTTCACGAAGAGAACAAAGAAGAGCAACAAAGATGATTAGGGGACTGGAGGCTAAAGAATGGTTTTTGGAACTGAGTATGTCTAGTTTAATGAAAAGAGGACTAGAGGTGGCATGATAGCAGTATTCCAATATCTAAGGAATGTGCTATAAAGATGAGGAAATCAAACTACAATATTCTCTAAAGCAGTGTTTCCCAATCTTGGCAACTTGAAGATATTTGGACTTCAACTCCCAGAATTCCCCAGCCAGTGGAAGTGATGTGCCGGTGCCTGGAGGCTGTTGGGGTCTGGATGGGTGTCAACAGACTCAAACTCAACCCTGATAAGACGGAGTGGCTGTGGGTTTTGCTTCCCAAGGACAATTCCATCTGTCCGTCCATTACCCTGGGGGGGGGATCACTAACCCCCTCAGAGAGGGTCCGCAACTTAGGCGCCCTCCTCGATCCACAGCTCACATTAGAGAAACATCTTTCAGCTGTGGCAAGGGAGGCCTTTGCCCAGGTTCGCCTGGTGCACCAGTTGCGGCCCTATTTGGACCGGGAGTCACTGCTCACAGTCACTCATGCCCTCATCACCTCGAGGCTCGACTACTGTAATGCTCTCTACATGGGGCTACCCTTGAAAAGTGTTTGGAAACTTCAGATTGTGCAGAATGCCGCTGCGAGAGCTATCATGGGCTTTCCTAAATACGCCCATGTCACACCAACACTCCGCAGTCTGCATTGGTTGCCGATCAGTTTCCGGTCACAATTCAAAGTGTTGGTTATGACCTATAAAGCCCTTCATGGCACCGGACCAGAATATCTCCGGTACCGCCTTCTGCCGCACGAATCCCAGCGACCAGTTAGGTCCCACAGAGTTGGCCTTCTCCGGGTCCCGTCAACTAAACAATGTTGTTTGGCGGGACCCAGGGGAAGAGCCTTCTCTGTGGCGGCCCTGACCCTTTGGAACCAACTTCCCCCAGATATCAGAGTTGCCCCCACCCTCCTAGCCTTTCGTAAGCTCCTTAAAACCCACCTCTGTCGTCAGGCATGGGGGAATTGATACTTTCCCTCCCCCTAGGCTTATAAAAATTATGCATGGTATGCTAGTATGCATGATTGGTTTTTAAATTGGGGTTTTAAATTAACTTAAACTTAAATATTAGATTTGTTTACATTGTACTATTATTGCTGTGAGCCGCCCCGAGTCTGCGGAGAGGGGCGGCATACAAATCTGATTAATAAATAAATAAATAAGTTGCCAAAGTTGGGAAACACTGCTCTAAAGCACCCGAGGGCAGGACAAGAAGCAATGGATGGAAACTAATCAAGAAGAGAACCAACCTAGAACTAAAAGAAATTTCCTGACAGAGGACAATTGATCAGTGGGATATCTTATATCCAGAAGTTGTGGATACTCCAACATTGGAGGTTTTTAAGAAAAGTTTGGACAATAACTTGTCTGAAATGGTATTTCCTATGTGAGCAGGGGGTTAGACTAGAAACCCTCCCAGGTCCCTTCCAACTCTGTTATTCTCGAGCAGAGCAGAATCATAAGGTTAGAAGGGACCTTAGAGGTCTCCTAGCATAACCCACTGCCCAAGGCATCAGACCTTATATCATCAGCAAGTTCTTCAGCTCAAATGCAATGGATACCAAACCAATCTAGTTTTGCAATTGAATGTTAAGGTAACTCAGAGCATTTAAGTGACTTCTGGTTCAATTGTTTCCTTTTCCTCCTCTGTGAGGCCTTTTGAAGGGTTAATACATGAATACATGGGACGGATGCTATATACCCATCGATTATATATCTATTTAAGTAGATATGTAAAAGGTGTGGTTGGTGATTTGGTAGTCACCAGAACATGGGTTCAAATTCAGCGCAATGTAGATGTTTCCCTCAGCACTAAATCTTTCTCAAATCTCTTCTTCTCGCAATTACCAATGAAAAGAAACAACTGAACCCCCAAATGACAATACCTGCTGTTCATTTGGTCCTGAAACTAATAATAGGGATGTTGTGCTGGCTGGTAATTACAGCAAGTGAATACATAGAGGTACATTAATCAGCACAGAGATTATTTGAGTTCAACACCCAATATTAAGGTGAAGGACCACTTTTTGCATCCATCAGCTATCAGAAAGTGGAAGGGAGGGAGGAAGGAAGGAAGGAGAGGGAGGGAGGGAGGGAGGGAAGGAGAGAGGGAAGGAAGGAAAGAGGGAGGGAGGGAGAGAGAAAAGGCAGGAAGGAAGGAAAGAAAGGGAGGGAGGGAGGGAAGTAGAGAGAAAAGGCAGGAAGGAAGGAAGGAAAGAAAGAAGGAGGGAGGGTGGTAGGTAGAGAGAAAAGGCAGCAAGGGAGGGAGGAAGGGAAGTAGAGAGAAAAGGAAGGGAGGAAGGAAGGAAAGAGGGAGGGAGGTAGAGAGAAAGGCAAGAAGGAACAAAGGAATGAAGGAAAGAGGGAGGGAGGGAAGGAAGGAGGAAAGGCAGGCAGGCAGGAAGGAACGAAGGAATGAAGAAACAAAGAAACAAATGAAAGGGGGAAGGAGGGAGGAAAGGTAGGAAGGAAGGAGGGAGGGAAGGGAGGGAGGGAGGAAAGGCAAGCAAGCAGGAAGGAAGGAACGAAGGAAAGTAGCTTCAAGATTTGTGTGTGCTAATGTACAGTATATGTATAAATCCAAATTTAGAAACAACTGTTTTGACTGAAATCATTTATCTTACCCTAGTGAGGAAGACCATAACAAGATAATCTATCTGTCTTTCTGATAAACCAGAACTCATAGGTAATTTCAGATGTCCCAGCTCTCCTTTCTTTTAAATTGGACCCTGTGTAGGACAGCCCTTCAGACCTGCAGAAGGTAACCCTGCATCCTCCTTCAGCTTGATTCCTTTTACAGCGAGGTGAGGCCCCTGCGCCTCCATCGGTCCTCTTACTCAGCTCTCAACCCTGACCCACGAGAGGGGCCCAGCCTTTCAGAGAACAGAACAGCCTGGCCTCCCTCCCACGCCTGCCATTTAACGATGATGGAAGTTGCTGTCACCACACAGCGACAGTAATAAACACTCTTCTTAATAACACAGGGTGTCCCTCTTATTAAAATGAATAGACTCCCGCAGCCGTCCTGGACTGCCTGTCTTGCAGTCTACGGGGGCCTGCAGCTCTCAAGCAGAGCCGTTTATCTGCCATAATTACTACCACAACAGAGCAGCTCACCTTCTGTACCGCGGTTCGTGATGGCATTGATTGCTCCAGACTGGTAGAATAAGCAAGTCGGCACCTTGTATTGAAAGACAGGCACATAACAGGACAAACAGGAAGCAAACATGGAGATTAACGCAGGAGCACGAGTCCCCATTATTTATGAATGGCACCGTTGATCTGTCGTGGATCTTAGGAGTAGATCTAAGTCAGATTCACTATCTTTCAAGCATAGTTTGCGTTTAATTTAATTCCTTCGCGTGACCTGTGCCTCCTGTTTCCTTTTTTCATTTAAATGCTTCTTTTTTGCTCACTTGGTATTTGCATGACAGTAATAGACAAGGCATTTTATCTATTTGTTTGTTTTAGCAATAAGAATGAATATTTTTGCACACCAAGTGCAAGCAGAGAAAATGGGAAGACAAAACTATTAATAATAACATTAATTCAACGATTGCACAGAAAATCTAAACTTCTAAACTGTATGGGGGTTAAAAATAAATTTAATCTTTGAAAATGTTGTTTATTACACTCCGTGGCCTGCACTGGCTGCCGATCGGTTTCCGGTCACAATTCAAAGTGTTGGTAATGACCTTTAAAGCCCTTCATGGCATTGGACCAGAATACCTCCGGAACAGCCTTCTACTGCACGAATCCCAGCGGCCGATAAGGTCCCACAGAGTTGGCCTTCTCCGGGTCCCGTCAACCAAACAATGTTGTTTGGCGGGCCCCAGGGGAAGAGCCTTCTCTGTGGTGGCCCTGGCCCTCTGGAATCAACTCCCCCCGGAGATTAGAACAGCCCCCACCCTCTTTGTCTTTCGCAAGTTACTCAAGACCCACCTATATAGCCAGGCATGGGGAAACTAAGACATCTCCCCCAGGCTTTCTTATACTTTATGTTTGGTATGTATGTGTTGTATGGTTTTTTAACAGTTGGGGTTTTTATATAATTCTTATTATTAGATTTGTTCCATTGTTTATACTGTTTTTTATTGTTGTTGTGAGCCGCCCCGAGTCTTCGGAGAAGGGCGGCATACAAATCTAATAAAATAAATAAATAAATAAAATTATTAATATTATGCAACTATTATAGTTCTTGAAGGAAGTGGCGATTTGAGAAGGAAATATGAATATAATTTCTAGATTGTGCTTTTCACAATCCAGCATTTTGTTTAATTGCTTAAATGTTTAGTATTAGGAATATCACACAAAACAATGAGGAAATACAACAAAAATAAAAAGAGGAAAGAGAATCTCTCTAGCTCTTCAGACGTAGTGCTGCCAAACATCAAGTTAAGTTTTTTCTGATGCTTAAGCTATCTCTTTAAGTTTGCTTGATCCCTTTGGAAGCGTTCCTCTGGATCCTTGGAAAATTGAGAAACCATCCTTCCAGAAAATAATAAATTATAAAAAATATTTTTCAGGAAAAAAATATTTTTCAGAAAAAAAATATTTTTCAGAAAAAAAATAATTCTTTCAATATTGCTTTGGCTGCTCCAAGCAGGAATAAAAGGAAAATGGTAATATTTATTTTCATAATAAGGCATTCTCGCTATCTCTGAAGGTTGCTGGAATTTTTGCTTCTCTTCAACCAGATTTTGGAACAAGCTCCATAGAAGGGTATTGTTTCTTTGTGCTAAGCAGTAGCTATAGATATGCCTGTCTGGGAACCCTAATTTGGCTTCTCCAATGGGCTGGATTCAGCGGCCCTTCCAACCAATTTCAAATTTATGTGTCTCTGATTTTATGACATCAACATTTTTCATTGATGCTACACCACAATCTGATTTCTTCTGAAAGTAACTATTGGAAGGGGACTGTTCCAGGTCGACATAATGCTAATAATTAAATATTTTATTGGAAATTATCCAAATTTCTGGTTATAGAAAACTTGCCATTTCCTCCCACTTCACAGAATTATATTTTCTCTCTTCTACTTGTTATTGTTAAAGGGAGTTTATCCATCTATAGAATACAATGAGCACAAATTGGTTAACTGTTTTGAACTTACAATATTAGGTGAACAATCAGCCACTTAAACACTTAAATTTATAACCATTTTCCCATAGTTTTTAAAAATGTTTTGGAAATTGAATAAAATAAAATAAAAGTAAACTTCCTAGAGAGATAAATTATCATCTGATAATTTCTGTTCATATCAGCCTAGGACACTCTTTCTCCTTTCATTGCAATATAGATGGATGGAGGCATCTGTAATATGGCAAATGATTTAGCTTTACTAGATAAATGGTCAAAGCAATGGAAACTGCAATTTAATGTTTACAAATGTAAAATAATGCATTTGGGGAAAAGAAATTCTCAATCTGAGTATTGTATTGGCAGTTCTGTGTTAGCAAAAACTTCAGAAGAGAAGGATTTAGAGATAGTGATTTCTGACAGTCTCAAAATGGGTGAACAGTGCAGTCAGGGAAAGCAAGCTGCATAGCTAGAGGTATAACAAGCAGGAAGAGAGAGATTGTGATACTGCTGTATAGAGCGCTGGTGAGACCACATTTGGAATACTGTGTTCAGTTCTGGAGACCTCGCCTACAGAAAGATATTGACAAAATTGAACAAGTCCAAAGACGGGCTACAAAAATGGTGGAAGGTCTTAAGCGTAAAACTTATCAGAAAGACTTAATGAACTCAATCTGTATAGTCTGGAGGACAGAAAGGAAAGGAGGGACATGATCGAAATATTTAAATATGTTAAAGGGTTAAATAAGGTTCAGGAGGGAAGTGTTTTTAATAGGAAAGTGAACACAGGAACAAGGGGGCACAGTCTAAGTTTAGTTGGGGGAAAGATCAGAAACAACATGAGAAAATATGATTTTACTGAAAGAGTAGTAGATGCTTGGAACAAACTTCCAACAGATGTGGTTGGTAAATCCACAGTAACTGAATTTAAACATTCCTGGAATAAACATATATCCATCCTAAGATCAAATACAGGAGATAGTATAAGGACAGACTAAATGGACCATGAGATCTTTTTCTTCCGTCAATCTTCTATGTTTCTATGTTATTGTTAAAGGGAGGTTATCCATAGAATACAAGGAGCAGAAATTGGTTAACTGTTTTGGGCTTGAAAAATTAGGTGAATAATCAGCCACTTAAACACTTTGATTTATAACCATTTTCCCATAGTTTTTAAAAAATGTTTTAGAAATTTACTAAAATAAAATAAAGATAAACTTTCTAGAGAGATAAATTATCAGACAATGTTTTCTGTTCATATCAACCTAGAACAGTCTTTCTTCTTTCATTGCGATATAGATGGATGTACATGGATGTATATAGTATGTGGGTTACAAACAAAAATTGTCCCAAGGACAATTCCATCTGTCCGTCCATTACCCTGGGGGGGGGGAATTATTGACCCCCTCAGAGAGGGTTCACAAATTGGGCGTCCTCCTCGACCCACAGCTAACATTGGAACACCATTTTTTGGCTGTGGCGAGGAGGGAATTTGCCCAGGTTCACCTGGTGCACCAGTTGCGGCCCTATTTGGACAGGGAGTCATTGCTCACAGTCACTCATGCCCTCATTACCTCGAGGTTCTCTACATGGGGCTACCTTTGAAAAGTGTTCGGAAACTTCAGATCGTGCAGAATGCGGCTGCGAGAGCCATTGTGGGACTTCCCAGATTCGCCCACGTTTCTACAACATTCCATGGCCTACATTGGCTGCCGATCAGTTTCCGGTCACAATTCAAAGTGTTGGTTATGACCTTTAAAGCCCTACATGGCACTGGACCAGAGTACCTCCAGAACCGCCTGCTACCGCATGAATCCCAGCAACTGATAAGGTCCCACAGAGTTGGCCTTCTCCGGGTCCCGTCGACTAAACAATGTCGTTTGGCGGGCCCCAGGTGAAGAGCCTTCTCTGTGGTGGCCCCAGCCCTCTGGAATCAACTCCCCCCGGAGATTAGAGCTGCCCCCACCCTCTTTGTCTTTCGTAAGCTACTCAAGACCCACCTATATCGCCAGGCATGGGGGAACTGAGACACCTTCCCCAGGCTTTTATACTTTATGTTTGGTATGTATGTGTTGTTATGATCTTAGGATGGATATATGTTTATTCTCAGGCATGATAGGGTTTTATATGTCTTTTTTTCTTTTAATCATAGAAACATAGAAACATAGAAGACTGACGGCAGAAAAAGACCTCATGGTCCATCTAGTCTGCCCTTATACTATTTCCTGTATTTTATCTTACAATGGATATATGTTTATCCCAGGCATGTTTAAATTCAGTTACTGTGGATTTATCAACCACGTCTGCTGGAAGTTTGTTCCAAGGATCTACTACTCTTTCAGTGAAATAATATTTTCTCACGTTGCTTTTGATCTTTCCCCCAACTAACTTCAGATTGTGCCCCCTTGTTCTTGTGTTCACTTTCCTATTAAAAACACTTCCCTCCTGAACCTTATTTAACCCTTTAACATATTTAAATGTTTCGATCATATCTCCCCTTTCCCTTCTGTCCTCCAGACTATACAGATTGAGTTCATTCATATTAGATTTCTTCCACTGTAACATTGTTTTTATTATTGTTGTGAGCCACCCCGAGTCTTCGGAGAGGGGGGGCATACAAATCTAATAAATTATTATTATTATTATTATTATTATTATTATTATTATTATTATTAATTATGTGCCATCAAATCCAATCATCAGTTAGATGACAAACATGGAATGTTTTAAGATATTTAGGATTTAGTTTCATGAGGGGGAGCAGTTGTTTATTTTACAAAAAAAGGATACAAAAGGAAAGTCTAATGTGAGTTTTCCTCTTTCAAAAGCAGGCAGAAAACCTTGTGATGAGAGCCATAATAGCTTCTTTGCCTCCCTTCCCCTCCAGTCTGCTGCTTGCATCTGTGGAGTCTCCAGCTTCATTCCCATCCCTCTTGGAGTTGACACATTTCATACTGGACTCCTCAATCTTCCCCATTAGGAGAGATTGCAGGTTGAAGGGACAGACATAGGCACCTGTCACAGCTGCTGCATATCACCTCCCAGCCCAAGCAATGGTCTCATCTTGTTCAATCTATCACCCCAGCTACCTGCCACACTCACTGTCATCCAAGGGCTGTGAGGCTCCCTTGAGAGCTCCCAAGGATCTGCAAACAACTGGCTCCTCTTTGCTCTTAGATTGATCCTCTCCAGCCTTATGGCAGGTGGGATAGATTGATGAGAGTGAGGGATTCAGGGGTGACTGAAGAAATTGCTGACTAGCTGGCACAAAATATGGCGGCCGTGGCACGACAATGACAACCTTATACAGGAAAGACAACATGAGAAAACATGTTGCGTTAGGACACTATTTCAGCACCTATAAACTCTAGTTTCTTCCCAACAGGAAGAGTGAAGGTCCTTCATTTGAGCTGTTTAATTGCTGTATCTTTTGCAATCCTGTTACATCCTTTACGTACCTGCTTTTAAACCGTAATAAAGCAGTGTTGAATAGTAGCCTTATATACTGCTCAAAAAAACAAAGGGAACACTCAAATAACACATCCTGAATGAATGAAATATTCTCATTGAATAGTTCATTTGCACAACTATTCCATTTGCACAACAGCATGTAAAATTGACTGTCAATCAGTGTTGATTCCTAAGTGGTGTTCTGCTGGGCTCTCTGATAGGAGCCTCCCGAAAATTCAAGGATACAAATTTCAGACACACACACACGTTTGAAAATTCAAAACTATGTTCTTTATCACAAAAGTCAACATAAACTAAGCACTCTTTTTGTATTGCAAAGAGCACTCTTCCCAAAACAACCAGGTAGTCTGTACAATTTCCCTTAAGCACTCATTAAGTACTTAGCCAGCAGCTGTGGAGAAACTTCACACCCCTTCTTCCAACGAAGGGAGACACACACACACACACTGCTCTGCTTTGGTTTAAAGGCGTGAAAAAGCAACAAAGTCCAGCACACAAGATTCCTGATGATACTGCAACAGATATTCTTCCACAATGGCCAAACCCACATGCTGCTATTTATAGCAGCAGCCTTAATTACTGGAGCCCCACCCAAACACAGGTGGCCTCCCTTATTTCCTGTAATATGTTCTTACTTGGTCTCTTCTACACATAATCCTGCGTTTGCATGGGTCCAAAATGTCATAATCTAAAGCTATAGAAGATAAGGGAGAGTGACTGCCTGGGCTGTGTGCCAAGCCCTCCTCTGTTGAGTCACTCCCACCTTCTTCTTCGTCCGGGGAAACTAAACTCTGATCTGATTCTGTCGGCAATAACACAGGCCTGTGACATGTTGAAGTTTCCCCTGCATCCACCTCCCCATTCCCTGGGGCCAGAGCCAACCACAACAAGTGGACAGTTTGATTTCACAGAAGTTTGATTTACTTGAAGTTATATATTCTGTTTTTTAAGTGTTCCCTTTATTTATTTTTTAGCAGTGTATAAGAGGATTGCAATTGAGAGTTTCATTGTTTTTATTAAAAAAAAACCTTTCCTAATAAAATAGATCAACTGAGCATAAACCACATTCCTGATATATTTCTTCATCTCGATACCAGTTTAGATTTTGCAGTGTACATTAGCTTTTTCGTTCTTTCCTTAGCATGCATCATTTTACAAATTCATTGACTCGTGCAATTATCCTTTGGTTGTCTACCTATCAATCTGTTAAAAAAAAAAAAGCTCTGTGAAATATGTTGGGCACGTGCCATGCTGAATATTTTGGTATTATTTCCAAATGCTGTTCATTCCTAACTCTTAGACAAATCATTTTTACTCCATCTTCATTTCAGGCTGTTGAAAGTGAGAGAGTGGCGCTAAGGACCAATCAAAGACTTCGATTGTGGGAGATTTGGGCAAATCTCGCTTCACAGCAGCACCGTAAGATCTCATCTGCATATAACAAAGGAAGGGGTAGGCTGGCTAATAGAAGTTTTGTGTTGATAGAGCAGTGTTTCCCAACCTTGGCAACTTAAAGATATCTGGACTTCAACTCCCAGAATTCCCCAGCCAGCATTCGCTGGCTGGGGAATTCTGGGAGTTGAAGTCCAAATATCTTCAAGTTGCCAAGGTTGGGAAACACTGTGCTAGAGGGATCTGTCTGTGCTGCTGTTAGCCCTCCTGTCCGTCCTGGATTTCCTAGGAGGGATTTGTAGATTATTTTTACCTCGGTGAAATCAAATACAATTTCTTCTCAATGGATGAGTTCAACAGAATCCAGCATTAAAATTGTGCAGTCATGCAGATGGAGTTGTTATAGTCCATAGGGCAGTGATGGTGAACCTTTTTTTCTTTTGCCAAAAAGAGCGTGTGTGTGTGCTATTGCACACACACTAGTGCCCACACCCATAATTCAATGCCTGGGGAGAGCAAAAACAGCTTCTCCCACCTCCAGGAGGACCTCTGGAAGCTGGAAACGGACTGTTTCCCAAATTCTAGTGGGACCAGTAGGCTCGTATTTCACCCTCTCCAGACTTCTCTGGAGCCAGGGAGGGTAAAAAAAGCCCTCCACCATCCCACAGGAGGCTCTGGAAGCTAAAAATACCCTTCCAGAGCCTCTGTGTGAGCCAAAAATCAGCTGGCCGGCACACCCATGGACGTTGGAGCTGAGCTAAGGCAACGGCTCGCGTGCCAGCAGATATGGCTCCCTGTGGCACCTGTGCCAAAGGTTCGCCCTCACTGCCCTAGGGAGTTGGGAGGCATAGAAATATAATTAATTAATTAATTAATTAATTAATTAATTAAATATACGCTGTCAGTCATAGTGCACACTGTATCTGTTAAGTTTCCACATTTGTATCTACGTGTTTCCCTGAGCAATGCATCTCAGACATTAACACCCTTGAAAATGTCCAAAGATACTTCACCAGTAGAGCCCTGCACTCCTCCACTCGAAACAGAATACCCTACGAGACTAGACTTTCAATCCTGGGCCTAAAAGTTTAGAACTAAGACGCCTTAAACAAGATCTAAGTATTGCCCACAAGATCATATGCTGCAATGTCCTGCCTGTTGGCGACTACTTCAGCTTCAACCACAACAACACAAGAGCACACAACAGATTTAAACTTAATATTAACCACTCCAAACTTGACTGTAAAAAATATGACTTCAGTAACCGAGTTGTTGAAGCGTGGAACTCATTACCCGATTCCATAGTGTCATCCTCAAACCCCCAACACTTAGCCTTAGATTATCTATGGTTGACCTATCCAGATTCCTAAGAGGTCAATAAGGGGCGAGTACAAGTGCACTAGAGTGCCTTCCGTCCCCTGTACTATTCCTCTCCTATATCTCTTATACCTTTCTTCTATTCCTATATCTCTTCTTCTATTCTTTCATTGATATGTTCTATTACTATATCTTCTTTTCTATTCTTTCTTAGATATATTTTACTATGAGTATCTCCTCTATAACCTTCATCATGTATTTTACTATGTGCATATAGATATATACCCACTATAACCCTCATTGTGTATTGGACAAAATAAATAAATAAATAATAAATAAAATAAAATAAGTCATGACTGAGCCCTGGTCTCAAATCCCTCTGAGCTCTGAGGAAAGGCTGTCCATCTGCATTTTATCAAGGCAGCCTGTCAGCACTGGATTCCACAGATTGTAAATAAGATAAGAAGCCAAGTCTGCAGGTAACCTCTGTGGGAGTCTTCTTCCCCTCGTAGGGTGAGGTAGTTCTGGGAAATTCTGTCGCAATAGCACACAATTGCGCAATAGCTATGGAACAGGACATCAGCCCTATCAGTTCCATAGCTGCCAGTGTCACAGAAAGAGACCCCCTCCCTGCTGCCAAAGTGAGTTGGATTCCTGCTCTTGAAAAAGCTGTGAGCTGTCAGGCGCTCAATAAAGAAGTTATTGACAGCAAGTGTATTTTTTTTCTCTCCTCCTTTTGCCCTCCAGACAGGAACCTAGTGGCCAAGAGAGACCTCTAGTGATCCTGGAGAGAAGCTGCTTCCTCTTTTTATTTATTTATTTATTTGTCATACACATATAGTATTGCATTGTAGTATGTTTGGATTGATGGTATGACATTATTTTATCATAGTAATTAGGATTATATTAAAGGTATTTTTTGACGATTATGTTATACTAATCCTATCTAACATTTACATCGTATTCAAGATTTGTAAAACTTTAACTCAAATTTACTAACTTTTTTTTATAATAGTTAACATATATTTAATTATGTATTCTTTTTCTATATTTGAATGTATACTTTCAAAAGAAGCGGGGGAAATACACCCCCACTTTATGTTTATTGTTTGTATGTACTTGTTTGTTTTATGAAAATTAATAAAAAATTGAAAAATAAAAATAAATAAATAAAAAAAATAGCATACTATAAGTATAAAGTAGAGATAGAAAAGATTAAAAGACATTAGGACAGGAACGGTAGGCACAAAGGTGCACTTATGCACGCCCCTTATAGACCTCATAGAAAAGGGGAGAGGTCTATTGTAGATAATGTATGGTTGAAGATTTTGGGATTGGGGGAAGAAACAACAGAGTCCGGTAGTGAATTCCAGGCAGGCGCTGACCCCTCTATTGCTGAAATTGTATTTTCTGCAGTCTAGTTTGGAGCGATTTACATTGAGTTTGTACCTATTGCCTGCTCTTGTGTTGTTGTTCCCCAAGTTCCTTTAGAAACTGTACTGGGCAAAAAAAAAACACAATTTAAGCACTGGGATTTTAATTTCAGAGAAGAAAAAGAGACTGGAAAGATCCTTAACATAACTAAATATCTCATTTGAAATACATTTCCTGATTGCTTTGGAACTACATCCTGAGTTCACAAGTTGCTCTTTTCAAAACTGATCTATTTTCATATTAGTTAAGCCCTTCACTACCATACAAAATAATTTGTGAAAAACTTAAGTAGCCACAAAAGAATATAAAGTTGGAGGACTGTTGTCAAATTAAAATGCAAGATTTTTTTTAAAGTGCATCTCTGAAACTACTCAAGGCATTCAAATCTGGATTATCGAATATAGCTGAATAAAACTGATGGCTACTGTGCAAATAATTAAGTTTCATCATATCAGGATATTTAGAGAGCTATAATTGCAGATTCCCTGGGCATATTTGAAGAATCCATGCCACAAAATGGCTTTGCTTAGGTAAAAAATTTAGTTTCCTACACTTGATAGTCAGCAGAAGTGTCAGAATTGCTGCTGTCCACAGTAATACCAATGGAAATTACTCTGACCTATCTAATTACAATAGATAGTTGTAAGAAAACAGGAAGATAGGTAGATGAATCATAAAAATTCAGCCACTGATCAGAGGCTACTGCAGGGGGGCAGTATGAAAAAAACTCAAGATAGGAGCAATTAGATCCTTGTCTCATAACCACCTGTTATAAATTGGTCATATTCTATGATTTCATTTGTGAAGCACACACTTGAGATTTTGCCACCCAAATACACACACTGACATTCGACCTGCAGCCTTATATGTTTAAATGACATTGGTAATAAAATAAAGGGGTTAATTGGTCTAGTAAGTCCAGCATATCTACAGTACGCTGGCCTTGGTGCTGTCATGAGAACATCCCAGTACTACCATCATCCATTATCCTCTGGCTGCTTGGATGGCTGCCAGTCCCAGAGTTTACCAGACCACTGCAGATACTGTGTATTGATGTACTTACAGGAATTTGATAGATCTTAAGATATGGCATTGGACCAGAATATCTCCAGGACTGCCTTCTGCTGCACGAATCCCAGCGACCAGTTAGGTCCCACAGAGTTGGCCTTCTCCGGGTCCCGTCGACTAAACAATGTCGTTTGGCGGGACCCAGGGGAAGAGCCTTCTCTGTGGCGGCCCCAACCCTCTGGAACCAGTTCCCCCCAGAGATTAGGATTGCTCCCATCCTCCTTGCCTTTCATAAACTTCTTAAAACCCACCTCTGCCATCAGGCATGGGAGAACTCAGACATCTCCCCCTGGCCTATATAATTTATGCATGGTATGTTTGTGTGTATGTTTGTTTTTAAATAAGGGTTTTTTAGAGACTTTTTAATATTAGATTTGTGATATATTGTTTGTATTATTGTTGTGAGCCGCCCCGAGTCTGCGGAGAGAGGCGGCATACAAATCTAATAAGTAAGTAAGTAAGTAAGTAAGTAAGTAAGTAAGTAAGTAAATAAATAAATATGCTGAAAACAGGAAGGAGTAAACTTCAGAACTGCAAAATCTGTACAGGCAGCCCTCAATTTAGGATCACAGCTGAGCCCAACGTTTATGTTGCTAATTGAGAAATTAAGTGAGTTTTTTCCCCATATTACAACTTTTATTCCCGCATTTGCCAAGTGAATCACTATAGTTATTAAATTAGCAACAGGATTGTGTAGCACCCACTCCCCTTTTAGAAAAATGAAATATCCTAGGAAATATTTAAAAGACAGCATATTTATTATATAGCAGTGATGGCAAACTTAATGGCATGCGAGCCGTTGCCCTAGCTCAGTTCTAAGATGCATTTGTGTGCTGGCCAGTTGATTTTTTTCTCACACAGAGGCTCTGGGAGAGCATTTTTTGTTTTCAGAGAGCTTTTGGGGGGGGGATGGATGGGAGAGGGAGTTTTTACCCTCCCTCAGCTCCAGGGAAGCCTTTGGAGCCTGGGGAGGGTGAAAAACAAGCCTACTGGGCCCACCAGAAGTCGGGAAACAGTCCATTTCTGGCCTCCAGAGGGCCTTCAGGGAGTGGGAGAAGGTGTTTTCGCTCTCCCCAGGCATTGAATTATGGGTGTGGGCACTTGCGCATGTGTGATAGCGCACACACTCACTTTTTTGGCAGCTGAGGAAAAAAAGGTTCGCCATCATTGTTATGTAGAATATCCCCAGAAACATGTTTTTAGGCAGAAAAAAAACCCTCACTCTTAGTAGCCCCCACCATTGTCAATGTGCCACCAAGGAATGGCCAAGCTCACTCATGCCTTCCCTCACCCCCCATCATTTTTTAAATAGCCTGGACCAGGGTATTCTACCTATCAAAAGTCTACCTCTTTCGGACAGCCATATATGGAATTGCCCAAAGCGCTTTCATTACACCATCACTGTTGTGAGTGGTCCTCTGAGATTCTGAGGAAGATGAACCAGGCCCATCTCGGTACCCTGGGCCAGTGCTTTTGCCAGCTGATGCAGAGAGTGAGAGTGAGGGAGAAATAGACCTAGATGAACCTGAAGGACCACCAGAGGTGGCAGATATGCCAATGACAGTAGGGTCTGACTTAGAGGAAGAAGAAGAGGAAGAGGATCGTGAGTTCTTGCTAGATGCCCAGTTTAGAACTAAGAAAAAGATAAGAATACTCTTTCAACTCCCATATACTTATGTTCTCTCCCAAGAATGGCAAGTGTTGGGCAAATAAAAATTATAACTTGATATTATTATTATTATTATTATTATTATTATTATTATTATTTATTGGATTTGTATGCCGCCCCTCTCCGCACAATACATAGATTCATAAAGAATGTAAACCAAAGATACAGAAATGAAGAATGTAAGTATGTTTATGTGTGATACATGTGTTTTGTGTTTTGTTTTTAAAATTGAATTAAAAATATTTTTTAAAAAAAATTATAACTTTTGGGCTTACTCTAAAAAACCCCCCCATAATGTTTCCTTTCTGTGCCTAAGACATCACGGTACAATCTTATTCACCAGCTATGCACTTAATGCTTAACCACGTATTTATCTGGTGCAAAAGTTTGAGCCCCTCTCCCAGCCACTACCACCATTGCCCCCCCCTCTTACCTCTACTTGCCATCTGGCCATTCATTTGGAAATCAGCTTCACTTGACCGCTAGCTGACCAGAGCTGCCCTGTTTTCTCCCTCCTGCCGCAGCTTCCTCCACAGGCTCCCAGCTCACCTCCGGCATTTTATGCTGAATATGCAAATTTCCCCCCAGCCAGCTGGTATCTGCTGCCCAGAAACACATGTTCCCAAGCCCACCGGACTGCTGGGGGGAAGAAGGGGGCACCCTCTGCACCCAGACCTAGTGGCTGTGGAAAGGAAAGGACTTTGGCACACAATTAGGAGGCAGAAAACAGATGGGAGCAAAGAAAAATCCAAGGCGAGAATGGGGGCGTGTGTAGGAGTGCATGTGTGCTTGTATGCATTTCTGTACAAATGCAAAACCACGGTGTTTTGGACTTTTCCTATTGTGCGTGAGTTAAAATTTCCCCCTCTATTTTTTTTTAAACGGTGGAGAACAATCTTGTTGAGAATAGCCACAGTCACTGACCATTGGTGAAAAATGTGGGCCTTCTTTCCATAGCCAGTAAGAGGCATAAGACAAACACTGACCTTTCGAAACACGAGCATGGTATCACCTTTTCCTACATTTGCCTGAAGAACAAGGATTTAATAGGGACCAGAAGTTTTAAAAGATAATCCGGTCAGTGGGAAACTACTTGTAACAAAAACACACAAATGCCTTTTTTTAAAAACAAAAAAAAAGGAGGGGAAGAATCTCCCAAATCCCCCTTGAACTCTTGACCCCACACATTCCCATGATTTAGTTCCAGTTCTTTTGGTTGTGAGCCTTTCCAGATAGCCCTTATTCCCATTTATATCCCTAACTATATCCTGGGAAATTGGCCAAGGGGAAATAGAAGCTGGAGGGAAACAGAGGGGTCTCTCTCGATAGATAGATAGATAGATAGATAGATAGATAGATAGATAGATAGATAGATAGGTAGGTAGGTAGGTAGGTAGGTAGGTAGGTAGGTAGGTAGGTAGGTAGGTAGATATAGATATATATAATCTATCTATATAGATATATAATCTATCTATCTATCTAGATAAATAGATAGATAGATAGATAGATAGATAGATAGATAGATAGATAGATAGATAGATAGATAGATAGATAGAGATAGGTCTCAGCTACATCAATAACCCCAGATGTTACCCCACTGACTCACCAAGAAGTTTCTACACAGCAGGCAATTGCTGAGCCATCAAACCACACCCAGCCACCAGTATTTATAGCAGGAAGGCAGCTCAGGTCTCGCAGTGTTCACTCTAGAACAAGGACAGAAACACCAGCCTGAAGATGACGAGTGGGACCTCGTCGAAACGTCGCCAGAAATTTCCAAATCCTACATGGGAAGAAACCCGAATATACCAAGACCGTCATACCTGTACCCAGCCTCTAGTTCCCTAACCAGCTTTGTCACTCTTCTCTGCACTTTTTCTAGAGTCTCAATATCTTTTTTGCATCATGGTGACCAAAACTGAAAGCAGTATTCCAAGTGTGGCCTTAGCAAGACATTATAAAGTGGTATTAACAGTTCATGTGATCTTGATTCTATCCCTCTGTTAATGCAGCCTAGAACTGTGTTGGCTTTTTTGGCAGCTGCTGCACACTGCCGGCTCATATTTAAATGGTTGTCCGCTAGGACTCCAAGATCCCTCTCACAGTTACTACTGTTGAGCAATGTACCACATATACTGTACCTGTGCATTTTGTTTTTCTTGCCTAAATGTTGAAACTTACTTTTTTCATCATTGCATTTCATTTTGTTAGATAGTGTCCATTGTTCAAGTTTGTCAAGATTTTTCTCTATTTTGTGCCTATCTTCTGGAGTGCTGGCTATTCCTGCCAGGTTGGTGTCATCTGCAAATTTGATACGTTCCTCATCTCTCCTCTCATCCAAGTCATAGATGAAGATGTTGAAGAGTACTGGGCCTAAAACAGAGCCTTGGGGTGCTCCATTGCATACATCCCTCCATGTAGATGTAGTTCCATTGAGCACTACAGGTTGAGTGCAGTTGGTTAGCCAGTTTTGAATCCATCTGGTGGTGTTGCTGTCCTTCCCACATTTTTCTACTTTTTTTAATAGTAGGTTATGGTCTACTTTGTCAAAAGCCTTACTGAAGTCAAAGTAAACCACATCGACAGCATTTTACCTGGTCCACTAATTTTGTCACTATGTTGATTTTGTCAATATGTAATTTTGTCATTATGTTTGAAATGATCCTTCTGCCATCTAATCATAAAAACTCACAAGCTCAAGAAGAGCAGGGTCCATGAGAGAAAGAAAGAGGGGAAGGAAGGAAAGAAGGGAGGAAGGAAGGAAAGAAGGGAGGAAGGGAGGAAAGAAGGGAGGAAGGAAGGGAGGAAGGAAGGGAGGGAGGGAGGAAGAAAGGGAGGGAGGGAGGGAGGAATTGCACTGACCATTCAAGTTCTTATTCAAAAATGGGCACACATGTTTGAAATGATCCTTCTGCCATCTAATCCAGTGTTTCCCAACCTTGGCAACTTGAAGATATTTGGACTTCAACTCCCAGAATTCCCCAGCCAGCATTTGCTGGCTGGGGAATTCTGGGAGTTGAAGTCCAAATATCTTCAAGGTGCCAAGGTTGGGAAACACTGATCTAATCATACAAACTCACAAGCTCTAGAAGAGCAGGATCCGTAAGAGAGAGAGAGAGGGAGGGAGGGAGAGGGAGAGAGGGTGGGACAGAGAGAATATTTCTTTTGTAATTTCAATTACAAGCATCTGTGTCATCTGGAATGACCTCTGCTCTTCAGACTGAGTCAGGGCCTTCAGGAAAAAAAGAACATGTTTCGGAGTTCAGCAAGTTGCTCATTGTAGAGTACAACTGAGGCGCGGTTCCTTCTCCCAGCCCTCCCTTGCTTCTCACCAGGGGAACTGTGGCAGATCCAAGCGTTGTCCCAGCTTCCAGATGAAAAGAGAGCTCCCTTTTACAGGCCTCTCTCTTTTCCTCGGAAAAGGCTGTGAGGCAAGGGAGATACAGAGTGAGTTGCTGCAGCTCAGGTCTCCCTCTGCCTTTGTACGTACCTCCTGGAACGATTATTAAACGCAAATTACAGAAAGAGGTGACCCAAACGATCTTTACTTCTTCTTTCAACAAGTGCTGCCCGCAGGGTCCTGATTCCAAATTCTGTTTCAATTATAGATGCCATTAAAACGGAAAACAAAACAGAAACCTCCCCACTTGTCTCTGCAATTACCAAAAGCATCTTTTTTCTGTCTGTGCTGAAACTTCCAGTCGCCAAGATTAAGGATAGAAACACTAATGACAATAAAACAGAAACCAACTGAAAACTCTTTAGACCAAATACAAACTAGATGTTCTGTCTGAGTTCAATCCCTCTGATATCTATCTATAATCTACTAACAATGTAATATGCAACCATCCTCAATATACACGCCCACACCCACAACACTATAATTTAAAAATATGTCATCACAGGTATCATCCCTTTCCTTTTCCCCACTCAAATCCTACCTTATCTTATCTAACCATATTAATATATTACTAAATAAATCTATAGATACGAAACTATAAAACGTTAAATATTAAGTATAACATGGAAATGTACAGTTAAATGTTTAAAACTGATATACAATAAGTTATATATCTTATGCTGAAATATGTTTATTGTTCTATATCGCCCTTACTTTTTGTATCCCTATCCCTCCCCTTTTTTTTTCCTTTTCCTTTTTTTTCTTCTCTTAAAAAATCAATAAACTATATTTTAATGTAAGGATAGAAACAGAGGCACTGCCCACACTATGGTTCATCCATACGGTATTATAAATGATGTGGAAATGTACATCACTGCATTAACCTCCTTCAGCATAATGTTCTCAGAGGTGTAGCCAGGGGTGGGCTACTGCCCGGGGGGGGGGATGCAGTGAGGTAGCGAAAACGGAGCTCCACCCCAGACACCTAATTTGCATGGAAAGATTTTATTTTATTTTATTTATTTATTTAATTTATTTATTTGTACAATACAGTGTTCCCTCGATTTTCGCAGGTTCGAACTTCGCGGACAGTCTCTACCACGGTTTTTCAAAAATATTAATTAAAGAAATACTTTGCGGGTTTTTTCCCTATACCATGGTTTTTCCCACCCGATGACATCATATGTCATCGCCAAACTTTCGTCTGCCTGTAATAAATATTTTTTAATAAACTTTAATAAATAAACATGGTGAGTAAAAATCTGAATGGTTGTTAAGGGAATGGGAAATTGCAATTTAGGGGTTTAAAGTGTTAAGGGAAGGCTTGTGATACTGTTCTAGCCAAAAATAGTGTATTTACTTCCGCATCTCTACTTCGCGGAAATTCGACTTTCGCGGGCGGTCTCGGAACGCATCCCCTGCGAGGGAACACTGTACACAATACATAATGAAGAGAATAGACATGTAGTAATATATATAAAGAAAAGAATAGAAGAAAAGATATAAAAATAGAGGAGAAGATATATGAAAGGAAGAAAAGATATATGAGATAAAGGAGAGACAATTGGACAGGGGACGAAAGGCACACTGGTGCACTTATGTACGCCCCTTACTGACCTCTTAGGAACCTGGAGAGGTCAATCGTGGATAGTCTAAGGGAAAAAAATTTGGGGTTAGGGGTTGACACGACTGAGTCTGGTAATGAGTTCCACGCTTCGACAACTCGATTGTTAAAGTCATATTTTTTACAGTCAAGTTTGGAGCGGTTAACATTAAGTTTGAATCTGTTGCGTGCTCTTGTGTTGTTGCAGTTGAAGCTGAAGTAGTCATTGACAGGCAGGACGTTGCAGCATATGATCTTGTGGGCAATACTTAGATCATGTTTTAGGCGTCGTAGTTCTAAGCTTTCTAGACCCAGTATTGTTGAAAGAAAATGCAGGGTGTCCTGCCTAAGCCACGCCCAAAGTTTGGTAGTAAAAATTTTGGTAGCCCTTCACTGGGTGTAGCTCAGAGGAACTAATCATGGCTTCCACACTCTTTCGCATGTAGGTTCTTGCACCAAAAATACTGACGAGTCACAGGAGAAACCCTTTTGACTTTTCTTAGCCTACAGAATCATTTCCTCATCCCGGAGGGATTGGTTTCTTACAAGACAAGTGTCAAAGTACATCACATTCCTTACTTGTCTGTCAAAAAATTTCCCCTAAATTAAGGAATCTATTATTCAAGTAGTTAATAATAATAATAGTAATAGTAATAATAATAATAATAATAATAATAATAATAATAATAATAATAATAATTTATTAGATTTTTATGCCGCCCCTCTTCGAGGACTCGGAGTGGCTCACAACAAGTAAAAACATCATCCAATATTAAAACAGATTTTAAAAACCCCTATTAAAAAACACTCATATAACCCAAACACACCATATATAAAGTCAAGACAGCTAAGGATATACCAATTCCTCCATGCCTGGCGACATAGATGGGTTTTCAAAGGTTTACGAAAGGCAAGAAGGGTGGGGGAAGTCCTAATCTCCGGGGGGAGCTGATTCCAGAGGCCGGGGCTGCCACAGAGAAGGCTCTTCCCCTGGATCCTGCCAGATGGCATTGTTTTGTCGACAGGACCCGGAGAAGGACAACTCTGTGGGACCTAATCAGTTGCTGGGATTCGTGTGGCAGCAGGCGGTCCCGGAGGTATTCTGGTCCGATGCCATGTAGGGTTTATAGGTCATAACCAACACTTTGAATTGTGACCGGAAACTGATCGGCAGCCAGTGCTCGATTAACAATGGCCTTTATGACTGGAGTTAAACAATGTGGTCATAAAACAGGTTCTAATAGTTCTGGTTGCCACAACTAAATGAATCCCACATTTATTTATTTATTCATTCAATCAATCATTCATTTAAACATATTTATATGCTGCCCAAATCCTGAAGGACTCTGGGTGGCTTCCAACAGATAAAAACAGTTCGTAAAACAATAAAAAACATTAATTAAAATCTTGAGTGAAATTCCACCCACTCTTTCCAGCATGTCTGCTTTGATTCTGGTCCTTGTCAGTAAACGCATATATTTTTTGTACTGCAATTTAAGAATCAGTCGCTGTTAATATGCCATCTTGTTATGCGGCCAACTATGCAGTAGTTTAAGACTAACTGGATTAGTCTTTGTTGTGGTTAGCTCTGGCCCAGCTCCTGCCCCAAGGAATGCGCAGGTGGATGTGGGGGAGACATCCACATGCCGCAGGCCTGTTTTGCTCCCGATGGAATCTGCCGATGAAGCCTCCTCTGACCAAGGCAGCATGAGTGCCAGGGAAGAGGGGAGTTTGGCAGACAGCCCAGGAGGAGATCAATAATCTGTGTCATCCTTGGATTCTGAACAAGAATTAATGACACATCCACGCATGTGTAGAGTGATGCATAGGAGACAACAACTGAAGGATTATTACAAGAGAAAATGAGACCACCTGTGGTTGGGTGGGGCTCCAGTAATTAGGGCTACTGCTATAAATAG
Source organism: Erythrolamprus reginae (assembly GCF_031021105.1). NCBI lineage: Eukaryota > Metazoa > Chordata > Lepidosauria > Squamata > Dipsadidae > Erythrolamprus > Erythrolamprus reginae. The sequence continues at coordinate 67,695,175 of NC_091950.1, forward strand.
CAGCGTGTGGGTTTGGCCATTGTGAAAGAGTATCTGATCGCAGTTCTTCAGGAATCATGTGTTGCTGTTTTCTGGACTTTGTTGATTTTTCATGCCTTTGAAATCAAAGCAGAGTAACATGTGTGTGTGTGTGTGTCTCATTTGGTCGGAAGAAGAAGGGGTGTGAAGTTTGTTCACAGCTGCTAGCTAAGTACTTAATGACTGCTAAAGGGAAATTGTACAGACTACCCGGTTGTTTTGGGATGAGTGCTCTTTGCAATACAAAAAGAGTGCTCAGTTTATTTTGAATTTTGTGATAAAGAACATTGTTTTGAATTTTCAAACGTGTGTGTGTCTGAAATTTGTACCCTTGAATTTTCGGGAGGCTCCTACCAGAGAGCCCGGCAGAACAGTCTTGCAGGAATACAAACTCTGGATTCCAGCACCACTATGTCAGGGGTGGGATTCAGCTGGTTCGGACTGGTTCAGGGGAATCAGATGTTAATTTTACATCTGGTTTGCGAAACTGGTAGTTGCAAGGATTGGCTGGCCCCACCCTCCCCTCCCCTCCCCAGAATCTCCATGGGGCCCATTTTGGATGCTAGGTAAATGCAGCACCCTCATGGAGGCTCTGGGAGGGTGAAAAATGGGCCTCCCAGAAGTTCCAGAAGTCTGGAAGTGGGCCCGGTTCTGGCCACAAGAGGGCCTCCGGAGCCTAGGGGAGACCATTTTCACTCTCCTGGAGGCTCGAGGAAATCCTCCGGAGCCTGGGAAGGGTGAAAAATGGGTCTCCTGGAAGTTCTAGAACAGTGATGGCAAACCTATAGCACAGGTGGCACGCGGAGCCATATATGCCGGCACATGAGCCATTGCCCTAGCTCAGCTCCAACATGCATGTGTGTGCCAGCCAGCTGGTTTTTAGCTCACACAGAAGCTCTGGGAGGGCATTTTCAGCTTCCAAACAGCCTCCAGAGGGATGGGGGAGGGCGTGTTTACCCTCCATGGCTCCAGGGAAGCCTTGGAGCATGGGGAGGGTGAAACACAAGCCTATTGGGCCCATCAGAAGTTGGGAAACAGGCCATTTTCAGCTTCCAGAGGGCCTCCAGGGAGTTGTGGAAGCTGTTTTCATCCTCCCCAGGCATTGAATTGTGGCTGTGGGCACTCGTGCATGCCTGATAGTGCACATGCACGTTCTTTTGGTACCCGGGGGAAAAAAGGTTCGCCATCACTGTTCTAGAAGTCCAGAAACAGGCCTGTTTCTGGCCTCTGGAGGGTCTCCAGAGCAAAAGGGAGGCCATTTTTGCACTCCCAGAGGCTTGAGGAAAGTCTCCAGAGTCTGGGGAGGTTGAAAATGGGCCTTCCTGCCTTTAGGGGACTCCCACAGCAGGAGTCTGAGTAGGCCACCTCCACCATGACATTGCCCACCCAGCAACAGGGCAGAGAACTGGTTGCTAACATTTTTGAATCCCACCCCTGGAATTGGGTCCATGAGGCTCCTGTCAGAAACTGCAGTGAAGAAGGCCTCTTCCAGCCTTATTCTGGCTTCCAACTGTCAACTTGGAGTAGGTGAGCAAGGAGGATTTACGGCCATGGTTCCTGAGCAATATGTGAGCAGTTTGTCACACTGAACCCAGGCACCTTGTCTTACCTATGTTGTGTGTATTTTATTGGTGTTGAGCAAGAAGACATTGGAGCAGAAGGAGACTGGAGAAAAGCCACTCAGGTGAAAAATGAACCAAGTCAAACAGGATTGAGAAAGAGAGACGTGTAGGGGAAGGGGGTGGAAAGAGCCAGAATATAAAACACAAGATAAATGTCTTTACTGGCGGCAAGGATAGTGAGAGCTGGATGGGCAGACAAGACGGAAAATAGAGATACCTTACTCCGCCAGAGTTGAAATTCTTGGATTAGACAATTTACAACTCCATCGTCTCCGTTCCGACTTAATTATAGTTCATAAAATCATATACCCAAATGTCCTACCTGTTAACGACTCCTTCACCTTCATCCACGCAACAACACACGAGCATGAAACTGATTTAAACTAAATGTCAACCACTCCAAACTTGACTGCAAAAAATACGACTTCAGCAACAGAGTAATCAACGCCTGGACTGCACTACCTGATTCTGTGGTTTCTATTCCTGACCCCAAAACCTTTAACTTTAGACTATCTACAATTGACCTCTCCCCCTTTCTAAGAGGTCTGTAAGGGCCGTGCATAAGCGTACCATTGTGCCTACTATCCCTGTCCTATTGTCTTTTTTTGTTACTTCTTATCATTAGTTTTTTAGATTATTTTTAATATTAGATTTGTTACATTGTCTTCTTTATTGTTGTTAGCCGCCCCGAGTCTTCAGAGAGGGGCCGCATACAAATCTAATAAATAATAATAATAAATAATAATAATAATTACTTATCTAATGTTTTATTTGTACAAATTACCACCCTATAATTGTTTGACAGAATTAATAAATAAAATAAATAAATAGATGTGGCCCGTGATGGGATCCCCTAATGGAAGAAAAGAAAGCCTTATTTAACAAAACCAGAAGTTGTAGAGGAGCCATGGCAGAGACACACGGAAAACTCGTGTTGCAGACTAGCCTGGTGTGGGAGTTTAAGCAAAACCTCTCATCGAGGCCCGTGCCCCGTGGGAGGTGCTCCCCCTATCATCGAGAAGGGTGGGAGAACAGAAGCTCTTTTCAAAATCTCACATGCCTCCCATCTCCCAAATGCTGAAACTTCCAAGGCCAAAAAGGAGGAGGAAAGGAAAACAACAAATAAGCTGCCCTTATTGGCAAGGCAGATCCTGAGATTTTGTGTTTGGAACAAGAAAGGGAAGAGGGAGGGGGGTAGGGAGGCGGAGGCTTGCTTTGTGCTGGCAACAAGCCACTGAAGGTGCATTTTTAATTAAATTTATACAAAACGTGTCAGTTTTATCTCTGTATTTCAAACCTGGCTCTTTTCTATCAAAGTAAAGTATTGATCTTCAGTACCCCGAAGCTACCTGACTGAATTAAACAGAATAAATAGAAGTAGGACTGCAAGGGCTTAGAAACAACTGCAGAGACAGAGAGGCGCGTGTTTAATGGCTCTGCAGTCATTTGCTGCAATTAAAAAACAAAAACCATTTAGAGGAGCTGTTAACACCTTGAAGTCTGGAAAAATCCTCACTTCAAAAAAAATAAAAATTAAAAAAATCCCCCCAAAAAGCTCACAGGCAAAACATTTTAATTGCTATAAAAACTTCTCGCCACAGTCACTTGCTGTTGCATATGCGCACAGCTAAAGCAGGCAGGCGGATGAAGCCTAAAATAAGGGAGCTTTGCGATCTGCGGAACCAGCAGGAAGTAAAAAAGGATTGTTGTCCTGATGCAGTAGAAGAAAAATAATGGGGGCCAAGAAAGGATAGGCCATGTACCAGCGGCGGGTTGCACTTACTGTACCTGCGAACCGGTGTGCTGCATATGCATCCTCTTTGTTCTGTCGGGCTCTCTGGTAGAATCCTCCCAAAAATAACAAACTGGTAATTTGTACAAGTCCCTTATCAGTTCTGTGATACTTAGCTTGCAGCTGTGAGGCAATTCACAGTCCTTCTTCTTTCACAAAGTGAAACACACTTTGCTCTGGTTTAGTTTCAAAGCGGGGAAAAATCAGCACACAAAAGGTCAAAGTCAGTAAAGCAGGCACGAAACACCACGATCAGATAATCCTCCATAATGGCCAAACCCACAGGCTGCTATTTATAGCAGCCTCACTAATTACCACAGCCCCACCCAACCACAGGTGGCCTCATTTTCTTTGATAATAAACTCTCAGTTGTTGTTGGCTATGCATCGCTCTCTGCATGCGTGGCTGTATCATTAACTCTTGTTCTGAATCCAAGGAGGAGCTAGATAATTGATCTCCTTCTGAGCTGTCTGCCACACTCTCCTCCTCCCTGTCACTCATGTGTTCTTCGTCAGAGGAGCCTTCATCAGCAGATTCCACCGAGGGCAAAACAGGCCTGCAGTGTGTGGATGTCTCCCCCACATCCACAGTCCTTGGGGCAGGAGCTGGGCCAGAGCTAACCACAACACTCTTGATTCAGGCATGGGTATACCCATATATGTGCCCCTCACACGATTTTCCTTCTACACATGCGCAGGCAATAAAAACAAACTGAAATCTCACGACACTTGCCATTTCTTAGAGGACCCTATTAACTTGTAGGTATCAGTGATTGCATGCAGAATTATCTCATGAATATGGCTGACAACACACAAGAGGTCTGATCCTGGCTCTGGGTGAACAGTGGGTGAACCGTGCGGTCAGGCAGTAGGGAAAGTGAGTAGAATGCTTGGCTGCATAGCTAGAGGTATAAAAAGCAGGAAGAGGGAGATTGTGATCCCGCTATATAGAGCGCTGGTGAGACCATATTTGGAATACTGTGTTCAGTTCTGGAAACCTCACCTACAAAAATATATTGACAAAATTGAACGGGTCCAAAGGCTGGCTACAAGAATGGTGGAAGGTTTTAAGCATAAAAGTTATCAGGAAAGACTTAATGAACTCAATCTGTACAGTCTGGAGGACAGAAGGAAAAGGGGGGACATGATCAAAACATTTAAATATGTTAAAGGGGTTAAATAAGGTTCAGGAGGGAAGTGTTTTTAATAGGAAAGTGAACACAAGAACAAGGGGACACAATCTGAGGTTAGTTGGGGGAGAGATCAGAAGCAACGTGAGAAAATATTACTTTACTGAAAGAGTAGTAGATGCTTGGAACAAACTTTCTGCAGATGTGGTTGGTAAATCCACAGTAACTGAATTTAAACATACTTGGGATAAACATATAGCCATCCTAAGATAAAATACAGGAAATAGTATAAGGGCAGACTAGACGGACTATCAGGTATTTTTCTGCTGTCAATCTTCTATGTTTCTATCCCACTCAGAAGCCTCTTTGGGGGAGGCAGGTTAGCAATAACAACCACGTGGCTAAAGTGGCCATCTTGACTTTTTTGACCCCTCTCCAAAATGCCTGGTTCAGAATGGCAACTATCAAGATGACCTCTACTGTCAGGCTGCGGGAAGATTATCTAACCTACAGCCTGCTGATCATTTCCTATCTATCAGGAGAAGCCATCAGCTTTTTCTTCACACAAGGAAAAGGGCAGGACGGACTAGATTTCTTTTAATTAAAAGAAAAAGGATCAGATTCATTTCAGATAAGGAGCAGGATTAAAACAAGAGGGAAAGAATTGACAAGAGGCAGCTGTCACCACTCTAGCCAATCCAGAGTGATAATTAATAATGATAAGCAGAATAATAAAGGGATAATTAAGTGGTCTTGAAAATGACAGGAGATGGGCCTTGATAAAGGTCATTCAAAAGGCTTATAGGGAGAAGTTGGAGCAAAAAAGTGGGGGGGAAGGTAAATGGAGATTTGAAAGGAGAGAAGGAATTGTGTCACAGTTGGGTTCAATTTGTCATTGTTATCAAAATAAGCCTTGCTTCTGAAATGATAGCAACATTTTTGCCAAAATTCTCTCTATTGGGGCTGCTGCTATTAAAGGCATGGGAGCAGTGCCAACTCAGATGTTATTTGCAATCCTCAAACAATTGAGCTTCAGAGTGCTCACCTGCAAACTATAAGGGTGTCTTATAGTATTTTTAGCGTATAGTAGAGAATTCCTTGATGCAATGCAACTCCATAGATTACATTAATGCCGACAAAGCTGCAAGCAGAAATTGCAAACCAATATATTTGCAGCTAATTAATCAAGCAGGATGACAGAATCAAATTCCATAGGCTATAAGTGGCAACACACTTTGGCTCTTTGGCAAACTTCCTGCCCGATGTAGTCACGAGCAAAAATATTAAAGAGTTGAAAACCTTGAATCACTCACCAACTCTTAGTTTGAAGTTTGAAGATCAGAGTTGGCGAAGAATGTATATTGTCCTTCTTGGTATTTATTTATTTTATTTTATTTATTTATTTTGTCCAATACATAATACACATTGAAGAGAATAGATATGTAATAATATAAGTAAAGAAAAGAATAGAAGAAAAGATATAAAAGTATAGGTGAACATATTTGAAAGGAAGAAAAGATAAATGAGTTAAGGAGAGACAATTGAACAGGGGACGGAAGGCACACTGGTGCACTTATACATGCCCCTTATTGTATTCTGAAGGGATCACCCAAGAACAACAAACTGAGGACTGGTACTTTAACCTCTTTAGTTTAACTTTTCCCCAGCCACATAAAATAGAAATTTATTGGCCAAGTGTGATTGGACACACAAGGAATTTGTCTTGGTGCATATGCTCTCAGTGTACATAAAAGAAATAAGATACAATGCCTAATGATAGTCCAGATGCAAATAAGCAATCAAATCATATTAAGAACCAGTCAATATAAATTACGATATAAGGATAGAACCAACAAGGTTACAGTCATAAAACCATTTGTGGGAGGAGATGGCTGATGGGAACGATGAGAAGATTAATAGTAGTGCAGACTTAGTAAACAGTTTGACAGTATTGAGGGAATCATTTGTTTAGCAGAGTGATGACGTTTGGGGGAAAAACTGTTCTTGTGTCTAGTTATGGTGTGCAGTGCTCTATAGCATTGTTTTGAGAGGAGTTGAAACAGTTTATGTCCAGGATATGAGGTGTCTGTAAATATTTTCCCCGCCCTCTTTTTGACTCGTGCAGTATACAGGTCCTCAATGGAAGGCAGGTCGGCAGCAATTTTTTTTTCTGCAGTTCTGATTATCCTCTGAAGTTTGTGTTTGTCTTGTTGAGTTGCAGAACCAAAACAGACAGTTATAGAGGTGCAGATGACAGGAATCTAGGAATTCAACTTCCAGAATTCTCAGCATCATTTCCTATGGGATTCTGGGAAGATGCCCCAATTCAAAAGACTGATGCCTCTTAATCTGGGCTGTGGGAAATAATATACTGCTCAAAAAAATAAAGGGAACACTCAAATAACACATCCTAGATCTGAATGAATGAAATATTCTCATTGAATACTTTCTTCTGTACAAAGTTGAACGTGCAGAACAGCATGTGAAATTGACTGTCAATCAGTGTTGCTTCCTAAGTGGACAGTTTGATTTCACAGAAGTTTGATTTACTTGGAGTTACATTGTGTTGTTTTAGTGTTCCCATTATTTTTTTGAGCAGTGTATTTATCAAGTACAAGATCTTATGACTTTCCTAATAATTAAAGAGGCGTTTGTGCAGTATATGCATTGGTTGCCGATCAATTTCCGGTCACAATTCAAAGTGTTGGTTATGACCTATAAAGCCCTTCATGGCATCGGACCAGAATATCTCCAGGACCGCCTTCTGCCACACGAATCCCAGTGACCAGTTAGGTCCCACAGAGTTGGCCTTCTCCGGGTCCCGTCGACTAAACAATGTCGTTTGGCGGGACCCAGGAGAAGAGCCTTCTTTGTGGCGGCCCCGACCCTCTGGAACCAGCTCCCCCCCGGAGATCAGAACTGCCCCCACCCTCCTTGCCTTTCGTAAAGTTCTTAAGACCCATCTCTGCCGTCAGGCATGGGGGAACTGAGACATCTCCCCTGGGCCTATATAGTTTATACATGGTATGTTTGTGTGTATGCTTGCTTTTAATAATGTTTTAGTGTTTTTTAAATTATTAAATTTGTTCTTACATTGTCTTTGTTATTGTTGTGAGCTGCCCCGAGTCTACGGAGAGGGGCAGCATAAAAATCTAATAAATAGATAGATAGATAGATAGATAGATAGATAGATAGATAGATAGATAGATAGATAGATAGATAAATAGATAAATAGATAAATAATAATAAAAAATAATAATAAAAAATAATAATAAAATAATATAAAATAAAATAAATATGAAACCAATTCAATAGCCAGTTCTTTTCCTAACTCACACATTGAGCTCCAGGGCACTTTAGATGCAGTGGGCACCACACCTGCTACTCCTGCCCAGCTTATGGAAGCAGGCTCCTCGCCAAGCCAGAGAAGAATGAAGGCAGGCAAAAGTTTGCCCCTTTTTGCTCTTTTGCCCTGTGATCCTGCCATTGCAGGCCACAGCAACAGATGTTGAGAGCATATGCCATGAATTAATTCCGTTTTCCCTGAAACCCTCCAGCTTGAGGAATTGGCATAGTCTTTACAAGTTATTAACATAGCAGCTCCACTGATCTCTAATCTCTTTGTCTCATTTAATAAAGTGGTCTTTTCTGGGGCTTGCAGGTGGCAAGAGACTTTATTATGAAAGTTGTTTAGAAAATCTCCCTGATGTTTTTATCCTTAATTAGCAGATTTCTTAGAGATTGATTGTTGTAATGCATTACGTAGCGTGCACTGCATTCTCTCCATGTATTGCCATCTAGATTTAAAAGGACAATTTTAATACAGAAAATTATGAACTATATATTGGAGAATTGTGTATAAAGAGTTGTTTTTTTTTTAAAGCTTCAATGCAACCCAGAAAAATTACATTAAAAATTGTGCTCTGTAGTTGTCAACAGATGCAATTAGTTTCTAGAGAAATCCCTTAGAAATCAATGTTTGTTGTGCAACTCTGTCTCACCTGTGACACCTGGATATATTCCAGCTCACAGCTGAGAACTTTTTTGTTTCCATTTGATTATATAACCATCACCCACAGCTCATTCTGGAACATCAAGTTATTTGAAAGCGGAAATAATCACTCCTAGCAACTTTCCAAAAGGTATAAATGCAGGTAAAAGTGGGACTTAAAAGTCCTTCAGAGAGGGGGAAATAAATTGGATAAATCAACTCTTTGTTCCTACTGATTTGCATAATTTAAATTATGAATGTTGAACATTTTACATATTCTTTACTGAGATAATTGATTATAATTGATATGGAGGCAAAACTATAGTTTTTTTGAATAAATAAGGCTGGCTTTCTTACACCAGATCAAAACCATTTGCCTAACTCAGGTTGGCAACTGGCAGCCCTCAAGCTTCTCATACACAACTCTTTTTGTGTGTGTGTGTGTGTGTGCTCTTCCAAAGCTCCCCTACCAAAATGTCAGTTGTCATCAGCAGCATATTTTTACTGTTCTAATTACTGACCACCAATAGCCTATCCCAGGGGTAGGCAAAGTTGGCTCTTCTATGACTTGTGGACTTCAACTCCCAGAATTCCTGAGCCAATCATGCAGGTTCAGGAATTCTGGGAGTTGAAGTCCACATGTCATAGAAGAGCCAACTTTGCCTACCACTGGTCTATCCCAACCCACAGTGGTGCTTCAGAGTTTCAGGAAAGAGTTTTTCCAACTTAGTTATGCTGAATTTGGGGCTACATGATAGAATGTATTTATTTGACCCCTATGACAATCATTAAGTGTTGTACCACATGATTCTTGACAAATGTATATTTTATTTTATGTACGTTGAGAGCATATGCACCAAGACAAATTCCTTGTGTCCAATCACACTTGGCCAATAAAAATTCTATTCTATTCTATTCTATTCTATATGTATATGGTAGAATGTTTTCTGTTCCTGTGTTAAACAAAGTATAAGCATACTCCTAGTCCCTCCCTCTTACACATTGCCATCTTGTAGTTAGGCAGTAGGCTTCTTCTGGGGTAATGACTGCCCTATGGAACACTCTTTATTTATTTATTATTTAGATTTCTATGCCGCCCTTCTCCGTAGATTCAGGGTGGCTCACAACAGAGATAAATACAAAAATTGAACATATAAGAAATCTAAGTTTAAAATGTAATCTAAAACCCCCGGTCCTTAAAATCAGCCATGCACATTCATTCCTATCATAAATTATGCACTCATATTGTTGGCCAGATTTAGATGTTAACAGGCCATTCAGCAAAGGTGACTTTTTAAGGCCTTGTGGAAAGCCAAGAGGATGGGAACGGTACGAATCTCCGGAGGGAGTTGGTTCCAAAGGACCGCAGCCACCACAAAGAAGGCTCTTCCCCTAGGCCCTACCTGACGGCATTGCCTGGCTGACAGGGCCTGGAGAAGGCCAACTCTGCAGGACCTGACTGGTTGCTGCGATATATGAGGCAGGAGGTGGTCCCATAAGTAATCTGGTCCTAAGACATATAGGACTTTAGAGGTCATAAGTTATGACAATGCAATTCAAAGTGTTGGTTATGACTCATAACCAACACTTTGAATTGCATCCGGAGACCAATCAGCCAATGCAGCTCGCGGAGTGATGCTGAGACATGGGCATATGTTGGAAGGCCCATGACAGCTCTTGCGGCTACATTTCGCACTACCTGCAGTCTCCGAACATTCTTCAAAGGTAGCCCCCTGTAGAGAGCATTGCAGTTGATCTCTGAAATTTGGCAAGCCTCTACCCTCCTACCCTCCTAGGCTGAAAACATGGCTTCCCTCCACCGAAGCACTGGATAGGATGGGGTACCTGCATATCGGAAGCCTTGATTTGTGCCAGATCTTGAATATTGGGGGAAAGGAATCCTCAGTCTGAGTATTGCATTGGCAGTTCTGTGTTAGCAAAAACTTCAGAAGAGAAGGATTTAGGGGTAGTGATTTCTGACAGTCTCAAAATGGGTGAGCAGTGTGGTCGGGCAGTAGGAAAAGCTAGTAGGATGCTTGGCTGCATAGCTAGAGGTATAACAAGCAGGAAGAGGGAGATTGTGATCCTCTTATATAGAGCGCTGGTGAGACCACATTTGGAATACTGTGTTCAGTTCTGGAGACCTCACCTACAAAAAGATATTGACAAAATTGAACGGGTCCAAAGACGGGCTACAAGAATGGTGGAAGGTCTTAAGCATAAAACGTATCAGGAAAGACTTAATGAACTCAATCTGTATAGTCTGGAGGACAGAAGGGAAAGGGGGGACATGATCGAAACATTTAAATATGTTAAAGGGTTAAATAAGGTTCAGGAGGGAAGTGTTTTTAATAAGAAAGTGAACACAAGAACAAGGGCGCACAATCTGAGGTTAGTTGGGGGAAAGATCAAAAGCAACGTGAGAAAATATTATTTCACTGAAAGAGTAGTAGATCCTTGGAACAAACTTCCAACAGACGTGGTTGGTAAATCCACAGTAACTGAATTTAAACATGCCTGGGATAAACATATATCCATTGTAAGATAAAATACAGGAAATAGTATAAGGGCAGACTAGATGGACCATGAGGTCTTTTTCTGCGGTCAGTCTTCTATGTTTCTATGTTTCTATTCTGGGTTTCCCCAGCATTCCTTCTGCTATTGTACTTATCAGTTCAATTCTCTTAACGATGTCATGATGTCTTCAGCACAGCTCCATCGTGTCTTTTCATTCCATTTGGAAGCATCCATCCACTTAGAACAAAATAATTCTAACCCAGGAAGCAGAGTATCAAAACTGAGCATGGTAAAACCACTATTCTTTTACACATGGAATTACTGTTTTCACTTAAGCTTTATTTTAGTGGTATAATTTTATCAGAGGGAGTCCTTTGGTGCTACTATTGTTGCAGTAACACTAAGAAAAATCCTTGGTAATCTGGTGCAAATCACAAAGACACTCTTATTAAGAGTCTCAGATATATCTACTCCATCAGGATCTTTTTTCTTTTCTCTGTTGTAGTGGATTGAAATAAAGCAAAAGAGTGACAAAATCAAGTCAAAGGAAGTTGCTGGATTCAATACATGAATGCAACTGAAAAATATGCTGCACGTATCGTTTGGGAAGATCCTAGTTAGGATTTTCTGTTTTCCTGTTTCCTTCCTTGGCTCAAGCCTGTGTCCTTGAAACAAGCTCTAAAAAATTGAGTGAAATTTTCCTGAGTCAATTTCAATTGCCCAGGTATTGGAGATATTTTGTTTTCAGACTGAAATGAAATATGTGTGTGATCAGAAGGGAAAATCTGCCTAGCTGGAAATATAGGCCATGTAGTCTAAGGAGATTTAGGGTCCACTGCATCAACCCAGCCCATAGGCAAGATCCCTTCAGGTTTTGGAACACAAAAGCAGACAACAGCAAGACAAAGACACAGGATGCAACTAGAGAAAAGAACAGGTCTAAATTTGACCCTAGCATCAAAGACAGAAAGCATCCTTCCCTTCTAAGTCCCACAGCTTGCAATTAAAAAGTGAAATATTGTACACATTTTCTTTCTGTGTTTTCAAATACTATTGCCTGCTAAATTTAAGCATGATAGGTCAAATTATATATTTCATTAAATCCCTACATGAACAGAAAAAAATACAATCTGTATATAGTACACAACTTTCTGCAAATTTTAAAACATATACTGTACATTCAAATTTTTTAAAATAGTTAATATGGCAAGTGCAGAACTTTAGACATCCATTTTGAATGTGCTTTGGATTGAAGAAACAAATCCGGTATTGAACTGTTCGCCAAGAGATACTTGGGAGAAAAAATGGGAAAGCATTTGAAGAGCACCTTAACAGCAAGTTAAGTGGTAAATCTCCACACTGGTTCCCAAATCCCAGACAGTATACTGATGGAGATGATCGTTCCGGCATGCAGGGAGATATATGAATATTTCGGAGAGGAATTCTGTAAATGGAGGTGCGAGCAAGACCACCTGCTGATCCTGCAAATGGAGCTTCAAGAGCAAGTACTTGCCACTCTCGCAAAGAGGGCAAACCCATCACTCACACAAATAAAGCTGCATGCACACGGGTTCCAAACAGGCAGCGGCCTGGGGTCAGTACCGGCGCTACTGGTTCACACTTGCAACACTTCTACACATGCAATGTGACCCCCAGCAGGTGGGCGGAGCCTCCCGCTGCTGCCATTGGTTCCCAGAACCGAGCCGAACTGGGAGCAATCTACTGCTGCCAGGGTTGAGGACCTCTGGTATACAGTTTCCTGTTTGAGCAGGGATTTAGAGTAGAAGACTTCCATGTTATTCTTAAGCTAATGTAAATAAGTATATGTCTGTCTGTCTGTCTATCTATTCTACTGTGGACTCAGGGCAGTTTACATAGAATAGAATAGAAGGACCGTTGAACTTACCTGAACGGTCTTCTCGCTGCACTGTGAGAGTCCAATGTGGGTTGTTCTTCAGCCTCATTGGCAGGGACTGAGTTAAAAATTAACATAATTATTATGTCCCGCCCACCTCTACCTCCCTAGGTTCAGTCAAGAAAAACGAAGGAATAGTGTAAACAAACCAACTTTATTAACTAAGAAGTTAAACTGTCAACGAACTGAACCCCTGGGCCAATAAGCCGGGAGGGTTTGGACTCTCCTGATATACCAAAGCAAGCAAACTAGGGCGGGATAGGCTGGACCAGGGGTGTCTGGACACAAACCCGTTGCAGCACTCTGCGACTGAATGCCGCTTCCGATGAAGCGAACGTGTCTATACGGTAATGTCTGATGAAAGTCGTGGGGGCCGTCCAGGTTGCGGCCCGACAGATGTCATCGATGGACGCCTGTGTGTTCCAGGCGGCTGTGGCGGCTGCACTTCTGGTAGAGTGAGCCGTGATTGTCCTTGGTAAAGGAGTACCTTGTGTCCTGTATGCTTCCATGATGCAGGACCGGATCCATCGGCTGATAGTTTTAGAAGACACCTTGCTGCCCATGGATCCTGGGAAGAAGGAAACGAATAATGCTTCTGATTTCCTGAAAGAGCTGGTCCGTCGAATGTAAATTTTTAGCGCTCTACGGATGTCCACTTTGTGCCAGCGTAAAACTGACGGGTGTGAGCCGTGGGTACAAAAGTCCGGCAATATTATGTCCTGGGACCTATGAAATCTTGTGTTGACCTTCGGCAGAAAACTGGGATCCAACCGAAGAGTAACCCGATCTGGGTGGAACACGCAAAGGTCCGGCCGGACTGACAATGCTGCGAGCTCTGACACCCTGTGAGCAGATGTGATGGCGACTAAGAACGCCACTTTGATTGATAGAAGGCGAAGCGTGATTTCTCTCAGTGGTTCAAAAGGTGGTCCCGTAAGGGCCTGTAAGACCAAAGTCAAGTCCCAGGATGGGAAATGATGGATGACCGGAGGAGAGAGGTTCGAGGCCCCCCGGAGAAAGTCTTTAACCCATGGATGATGGGAGATTGGGCGAAGGGGGTCTGGTCTTAAGACCGTGGCGATAGCTGCCACCTGCCTGCGAAGGGTGTTTGGGGTCAGCCCTTCGTCTAGCCCTTTCTGTAGGAAGTCCAATAGATGTAAGACGGAGGACGAGCGAGGGGGGATCTCTCGAGCTCTGCAGAATCTACAAAACGCTGCCCATGTCGCTTGATAAATGCGAGTTGTTGATGGGCGTCGAGCCGATTGGATGGTATGAATGACCTTTTCCGACAGAGATTCCGCCCTCAAGCGTTCCCCCTCAATTTCCACACGGCAAGCCTCCACCACTGAGGGTCTGGGTGCACTAACGACCCCTGGGTGAGGGAGAGTCTGTGGTATGGGATCCTCCACGGCGGGGAGGTTGAGAGGTCCATCAAGTCCGCGAACCATGGTCGCCTGGGCCAAAATGGAGCGACCAGGATCACCTCCGCCCGTTCTGAGAGTATCTTGGAGACTACCCTGGGTAGAAGGCAAGTCGGAGGGAAGGCATAGAGTAAACCCCTTGGCCATGGGGAGAGGAGCGCATTGATTCGGTCGGCTCCCGGGCACGGGAACCGGGAATAGAATCGGGCCACTTGGTTGTTGAGGTGGGTAGCGAACAAGTCCACTACCGGTTCCCCGTAACGGTGTATAATGTCCTGAAAAACCTCCAGGTTCAATGACCATTCCCCCGGGTCGATTGTTGTGCGGCTCAACCAATCCGGCTGGGTGTTGTCTGATCCTGAGATGTGTTCCGCTTGGATCGAGACTAGGTGTGTTTCCGCCCAAGACATCAGGGAATGAGCCTCCTCCATCAACCGGCCCGACCTCATACCTCCCTGATGATTTATATGGGCCCTTGTTGCTACATTGTCCGTCATGACGAGGACGTGCTGTCCCTCTATCCAGTCTGCAAAGGAGTGTGCCTTGAAGACTGCCCTTAGTTCCAGCAGGTTGATATTGGGGTCCCTCAGGTCGTCTGCTGTCCAGAGACCCTGGGCCACTCTGGAACCGCAATGTGCTCCCCAGCCGGAGAGGCTCACATCTGTAGTAATCGTCACCTCCCGATGGTGTAGGAAGGGAGAGCCTCTGGTCAGCGCTGGAGATGTCCACCAGGGCAGGTAACGGTAACGTGAGACGTACCAGGTGTTTGGAGTGGCTCATGCGTGCTCTTTGGAAGGGGAGGAGGAGCCATTGAAGTGGGCGTGCGTGCAGCCGCGCCCATGGAAAGATGTTGATGCAGGAAATGAAGACTCCCAGCAGCTGGGATAGAAGGGCCAAGGGGACCCTGGTACGGTGCTGAATGGAAGCTATCAGTGTCCTCACCCTCTGCTGTCTCTCTGATGACAGGTAAACGATTCCGGCTGCAGAGTCTATCAGAGTTCCCAGATGTAAAAGCTGTCTGGTTGGATCCAGGTGGCTTTTCACATAGTTGATCGTGAAGCCACAGGTCTCTAGAGATTGTATTGTCCGTTGTAGATCTAGCCTGGCCTGTTGAGGACTGCTGGACAAGATGATTACGTCGTCCAGGTAGGCCATGAGACGAATGGACTTGGTTCTCAGGTCGGCTGTCAACACATCCAGGAGCTTGGTGAAAGCTCTGGGGGCCGATGAAAGTCCAAAGGGCATTGCCCTGTACTGTAAATGCTGGTCCTGTATACAAAAGCGGAGAAAGCGTTGATGATGTGGATGAACTGGTACGTGCAGGTACGCCTCTTTGAGGTCGATGGAAGTCCTCTAGTCGTGGCGCCTGATGGATGCCAGGATTGACTGCAAGGAGTGCATCTTGAAACATTGGTAGCGAACGTAGATGTTCAGCTGCTTGAGATTTAGAATCAGGCGGCAGCCGCCGGACGCCTTGGGGACCACGAACACGATAGAATAGAACCCGTGACCCCGTTGACGTACTGGCACCGGTTCTATCGCCCCGATGTCCAACAGGTGCTGTACTTCCCTGGCAATCAGGGAACGTCTTTTTGGTTGGGATAGCGTTGGGCATTGCAGAAATCTGTCTGGAGGGGCCTGTAGGAAATTGATGCGCAGGCCGTTTGTCACGGTATCGAGTGCCCAAGTGTCGGTGGAAATAGCCGTCCAGGAGCCCGAGAACGACTGCAGGCATCCACCTATGGGTACCTCGACAGGTGAGTCATTTCTGCTTTCGGTACCCTCCTCTGTTCCCGCCCCGAAAGGGTCTGCGGGACTGCTGGAACTGACGGTTTCTGTCTCCGTAACCTGTTCTGTCTGACCTGAAGGATGGCTGCGTGTAGGAGCTCTGTCCATAGGTCCTGGTGTTTGAGGGCGCGGGCGCGGCTGTGTCCGACCGAAAGGGCTGCCTTCTGTAATATGGGGCCGCCTGCCTGTCTTGCCTCCTTGCCGACCTCGGCAGTACCTTTTTCTTATCTTTGTCCTCTACTAGGACTGAATCCAATGATTCTCCAAAGAGCTTGGTCCCCTGGAGGGGGCGGTTGCTAGGCGCCATTTCGATTTGGCGTCCGCTTGCCAGGAGCGGAGCCATATTAGGCGTCGCGTGGAAAGGTAGGTAGCCATCGCTCGGGATGAAAACCTTGAAGCAGCCAAGGTGGCATCGGCGGAGAACTCTGTGGAGGCGATCAATTTATTAATATCTTGGCGAAGGCGAGCATCCTGTGGGCCAAGCCTGGGGAGGATGTCCCGAAGCCAAAGGATTGAGGCCCGGTTGAAGAAGGATGCTGCCATCGCTGCTCTCAAGGACCAGGCACAGAGCTGGTGCATTCTCCGTATCAGGTTTTCGGCCTTCCTATCGTCGGGCCGCAAGCCATCCACCATTTCCGATGGAACCAGGGCATTGGAAATGAGTGAGGTAACCAGGGTATCCACCGCCGGATATTGGAGTAGGTCCTCTATCTCTGGATCGAAGGAATAAAACTTCTTATCCAAGGCCAATGGACCCAGAGCTGCTGCTGGTTGCTGCCAGGGCCTCTTTATGTTTTCTGCAAATATGGGCACTGCAGGGATATTTTCTGATTCCCTTTGAGGCTCATTAATGAGTCTAGCAGCAGGTAACATACCCACATCCTGGCCAGCCGTCTTTTGAGCACTTGTCAAAGTCAGTGTGGTCCTGGCCTTGTTCAGGAGAATCCTGTAAAGGGATGCCTTGAATAAGCCTGATAGTACGGGCTGTTCTGGTAATGTGGCTTCATCCTCTGACAGCTCATTCTCTGGATCTGAAAAAGCCTCTCTGAACTCCTGCTCATCCTGAAGGGAGTCATGCAAGGAGGGGGCAGGTGCAGGGGCTGACCAAATATCCTGCCTGCTGGGGCGAGGCGATAGTGGGGATTGGTGTTGCTGGGCACCAATTGCTATGCCCTGTGCATAAGCTGAAGCTATCATGTCTTGTACTGAGGGAGACATGGCTTGCCAGTTATCTGTGGGCCACCGGAGTCCTGCTGCTGTGGGCGTGAAGGTAGCTGCAGCTGCTGGAGGCTGGGAAGCAGGCCTGCCCCAGTCTGACCTCTGGAAACCCTCAGATGGAGGGGGAGCACTTAATGGGCGATCTGGTGAGAGACCCCCAACACCCTGGAAGGTAGGCCCCTCAAAGGTGGCTGTTGTAAAGGGAGGAGGACCCAGTGGGCTTTGATGAATGGGTGGCATAACCATGGCTGAGGGGCTAGGCCCCTGTCTTGGCTTAGTGCTTTCCAGCTGGGCCTCGAGGGCCTTTATTTTCTTCTCAGCCTCCTTTAGGGCATTGGAGGACTGAGAACTCTTCTCCTTAGATTTTGTGCTGGGCCCCTTGTCCTTACTTTTATTTTTTGAAGAAACCGCAGGGGTGCTGGGGCTGATCTGAGGTGGTTGAGACATAATTGCAGATCACACTCACAGTATAGACTCAGGAGAAAAAGGTTGTTGCTCAATGCAATGCAAAATGGAGAAATGGGGATCTCAGGTCCCTTAAATATGACTTCCTCAACCTCCTGGTCTGTGAATGGCCGGGTGTTAGGCAGAGAGCCAATCAGGCCTTGGCTGCCATGGTGACGCCTCCTTTCAAAATGGCGGCCGTGGGGAGAGGTGAGTTTTAGCTTACTCACTCTGCCCCCTATCCCCAGCAAGTTGCTGGCCGCTTTTAACGAGGCCGCCAAACAGCTGATGCCCTCCGTATGGAACTGCCGATCCGAGCAGCTGCTTCTGTCCGCCGAGGCAACAAGACCGCCAAACAGCTGATTTCCCTCCCTTAGGGAAAGTACCTGCAGCTGTCATCCCCTTTGGTCGGTAAGTGCCGATACTGGGGGTACCGTTGTGCTGGATAATGCTTTGAGAGCGGCGGGGGGGGGTGTCTGATCGCGGATGTCAGGGACCCCAATCCAGCGATCCCTGTCCGCAAGGCAATGCTCCGGAGAGCAGTGGCCTCTCAGGGATTGAAGAGTTGGAGAGCCATACCCCCGGAGGGCAGTGGGTCTCTTGTGAAGTCTTCCCCCTATAGAGAAAGGAAAAAGAAAGGCATTAGTAAACAATAAAGAAAAAATCCTCTCTTACGAGAGGAGAAGAAACTCATAGTCCCTACACTATGACTGAGTTTTTAAGACTGAACCTAGGGAGGTAGAGGTGGGCGGGACATAATAATTATGTTAATTTTTAACTCAGTCCCTGCCAATGAGGCTGAAGAACAACCCACATTGGACTCTCCGAGCAGTGCAGGGGAGAATAGAATAGAATAGAATAGAATAATTTTATTGGCCAAGTGTGATTGGACACACAAGGAACTTGTCTTGGTGCAGATGCTCTCAGCGTACATAAAATAAAATATACATTTGTCAAGAATCATGTGGTACGACACTTAATGATTGTCATGGGATCAAATAAGCAATGAAGAAGCAATATTAATAAAAATCTTAGGATATAAGCAACAAGTTACAGTCATACAGTCAACATGGGAGGAAATGGGTGATAGGAATGATGAGAAAAACTAGTAGAATAGAAGTGCAGATTTAGTAGAAAGTCTGACAGTGTTGAGGGAATTGTTTAGTAGAGTGATGGCGTTCAGAAAAAAAAACTGTTCTTGTGTCTAGTTGTCTTGGTGTGCAGTGCTCTGTAGCGACGTTTTGAGGGTAAAAAAGTCAATAAAAAAGTCAATGCAATACAGAATCTGAGAAACCCAATATAAAACCTAACAACGATAAAAAACCTATTCTAAAACTCCACGTAATTAAAAAAACATTTATCCAACATTCATTCATAATCACTCCTTCATTCCATTGGCCAGAGCATATACAGGCAATGCTCAGTGGCCCCAAGCCTGTCGGCAGATATGTGTTTTTATAGAGCCTTATGGGGATTAAAAAGAACATGTAAGCAATCCAACTGCAATGTTTAATATTAGAAGGCGACTGCTATTTTCTTTTCTTTAGAATTTACATATGGGTGTGCATGTGTGCCTATGCAGTCATTGGTTCTATCCTCCACAACACTCAATTTCTCATGTGCCCTCTTGGGAAAATTAATTGCCCGGTCCTGTTCTAAAGGAACCAGGAAAACCTGGGAAACAGTCACGACTGCTTTGGCAATTTGAAACAAGGGGCTTCTTAGATGCTTTTGCACATTCAGACAAATCTCTTTGAAAAGATATGTTCATCCCTGCTGCTTTCCCTACTATTGTGGTGCAGTAGCTTCTAATATTCTGTTCCAGTTTTGGAGGGGAGTTAGACTAGTCCAATTCAAAATGGTTTTTTTAAAAAAATCCTGTTTTTTACATCTGCAACATGCTGTTTATCCACAAACATGGGTTTGGTTGTGGTTGATGTTTATGGTTCCATTTCACTGCCCGCTGCACTGCTAAGTATACTATTAGCTTGGGTGATAAGCATAGATAAATTCATCAATTATGATCTTGGTAAAGCAATCGACCTCCAGCATATTTTAGAACAAGAAACTGGTACTCGCAGTTCACTTCCAAATTCAAAAAGCTCATGTGATGTATGGTGCACTTGTGTTGCTTTTTTATTGGTGTAGCCTCTTCTTTATACATTTATTATTCATGTACATTTAAACAAATCGGAATATATGTTAGCGTCTCCACTTAAGTGAGGAAAGGCAATAAATCAATTTAATATTCCAGACTTGTCTATCTATAATAGCTCTGAGGATAAAGCATAACATTTTACAAGGAGGCATACATATATTGTATCTAAGGGGAAAAACATCTTAAAATAGGCATGTAGGTACTTGGAAAAATATTACCCAGTGAAGAGAATTGAAAAGTATTGCCCAGTTAACAAAAAATATAACCAACTAACTTGAATATCAATACAAAACACCTTTTGAATTCTGTTAGATACGTTTTTGAAATAGCTATTGTTATATTATGTAGACAAAAATAATATCCCAAATAAAAATCATACTAGGTAAAAAAGGAATGTCTCTACAACTGTGCTTTTATGCAATCAATCAAAATTCAAGCATTTTTGTTAGTAACATTCTCTTCTTTTTCTGATTGCCCAGAGTCCCATTCACTTATAAGTTCAGAGGCAACTTCTGTGTAGAGATGGTTCCAGTCCCAGATGACATCATCCTGTCAAACAACAATCACAAAGGTAAAACATGTATCAATGGGGCATGTAACATACTAACAGATATGGAAGGATAGATAGATTGGTGACCAGTCTCTCTTCCAGGTTGTATTCTAATCAAAAAAATCCAGATGATAATTAAGATGGACCCTTTGCCTTTAAGCTTCTGCTTTTTAATGCTACAGCAGTTGCTGGTAAATGGATGGGTGCCAACAGACTCAAACTCAACCCTGATAAGATGGAGTGGCTGTGGGTTTTGCCTCCCAAGGACAATCCCACCTGTCCGTCCATCACCCGGGGGGGGGAATTATTGACCCCCTCGGAGAGGGTCCGCAACTTGGGCATCCTCCTCGATCCACAGCTTACATTAGAGAACCATCTTTCAGCTGTGGCGAGGGGGACGTTTGCCCAGGTTCGCCTGGTGCGCCAGTTGCGGCCCTATTTGGACCGGGACTCACTACTCACAGTCACTCATGCCCTCATCACCTCGAGGTTCGACTACTGTAATGCTCTCTACATGGGGCAACCTTTGAAAAGTGTTCGGAAACTTCAGATCGTGCAGAATGCAGCTGCGACAGCAGTCATGGGCTTCCCTAGGTATGCCCATGTTACACCAACACTCCGCAGTCTGCATTGGTTGCCGATCAATTTCCGGTCACAATTCAAAGTGTTGGTTATGACCTTAAAGCCCTTCATGGCATCGGACCAGAATATCTCCGAGACCGCCTTCTGCCGCACGAATCCCAGCGACCGATCAGGTCCCACAGAGTGGGCCTTCTCCGGGTCCCGTCAACTAAACAATGTCGGTTGGCGGGCCCCAGGGGAAGAGCCTTCTCTGTGGCGGCCCCGACTCTCTGGAACCAGCTCCCCCCAGAGATTAGAACTGCCACTACCTTCCTCACCTTTCGCAAACTCCTTAAAACCCATCTTTGTCATCAGGCATGGGGGAACTGAGATACCTCCCCCGGGCCTATACAATTTATGTATGGTATGCTTGTGTGTATGTCTGTTTAATAATGGGGTTTTTTAATATTTTAAATTGTAAATTATTAGATTTGTTATAAACTGTTTTTATTGTGTTGTGAGCCGCCCCGAGTCTACGGAAAGGGACGGCATACAAATCTAATAAATAATAAATAATAATTTATTAACCAGGATTTAATTCTGAGTTAGTACTTGACTGTCTTTAAAACAAAACAGGAAAGTTAATCTCTCTCAATTCTGCCTTCTGGGATACAGTGTGATGCAGAAGGCTAGAGCCAGAAGGTGCAGAAGTGGGAATTCATTTCATTGACCAGAAGTTCTACCCAACAGTCTTCTAATTTTGAATACTTGCTTTGGTGTTTAGATGGCCACAATAATAGAGTGATAGTGTTTAAATACTGTCAACCCATTGCATAATAATCTTTTTAAGCTAACTGTGATGATGGCTGGTGGGTCAATGCAATATTCTATACAGTAGAACCCCGACTTACGAGACTAATTGGTTCCGGAAGGAGGCTCGTAAGTCGGAACGCTCGTATGACGAAACATTGTTTCCCATAGGAAACAATGTAAAGTCAATTAATCCGTGCAACAACAAAAAAACCCGCTGCCGCCGAACGCGGAAGTTAGCGTTCAGAGACAGCTGCGAAGCGGCGCACGTGTTTTAAAACGTTACAGCCGGCCTGGGGGGCTCAGGGGCTTCCCCCGAGCCCCCCAGGCCGGCTGCCACGTTTTAAAACACGCGCACCGCTTCGCAGCTGTCTGCTGAAGCCGAACGCGGAAGTTAGCGTTCCGGCTTCAGGAGACAGCTGCGAAGCAGCGCGCGTGTTTTAAAAGGTTGCAGCCGGCCTGGGGGGCTTGCCAGCACCCCCCGAGCCCCCCAGGCCGGCTGCAACCTTTTAAAACACGCGGGATACGAGCGCCAAGGAGCTGTCTCCTGAAGCCAAAAGCAGAAGTTAGCGTTCGGCTTCAGGAGACAGCTCCTTGGCGCTCGTATCCCGAATGTGAGCTCGGCAGGCGAACAAAAATGTCACTCCCCTCCCAGCTCTTATCTCGAGTAGCTCGTAAGTAGAGCTGCTCGTATGTCGAGGTTCCACTGTATATAGAATATATTTCTTGTCTTGATGGATTTCAGGCCCTGTAATATCAGAAGGAGTAACCTTGAAGAACAGGAAGAAGAGCCACTACTGGTCAATAAAAGAAATATGAATCAAAGCCAGACTGTAATCTGAGAAAACACCTTAGATAAGATCCTCTTTAAAGAGAAGGAACACCTGAAGACTTGCAAGATTCTATTTATTATAATTTTATAATAAAAGTAATATTAGCCTGAATGACCGTGGGTGCGTGTTTTCATGCATGCACGAGTTCCCACACCCATAATTCAATGCTTGGGTAAGGCGAAAACAGCTTCCCCTGCCCCCTGGGGCCCTCTGGAGGCTGGAAACGGCCTATTTCTCAACTTCTAGTGGGCCCAGTAGGCTCGTGTTTTGCCTCCCCAGGCTCCAACGGCTTGGTAAAACCGCCCTCCCCATCCCCCCGAAGACTATCTGGAAGCCAAAAATGCCCTCCCAAAGCCTCCATGCAAGCCAAAATTCAACTGGCCAGCACACACATGCACGTTGGAGGAGACGTGGGCAATAGCTCGCGTGCCAGCAGATATGGCTCCGCGTGCCACCTGTGACACTCATGCCATAGGTTCACCATCACTGGTCTATACTATGATTCCAATAAGGCAAATTCCTGAGGAAACCAGGAAGAGTTGAAACAGTGGGGTCAAAAAAACATTCTTAAATCAATGATAACTTTAAGAGCAGGCCTGGCAAAAATATTCAGAACCAAACTCACCTCTCGTACTTCTTGTTCTGGTGCTAAGACTTTACTGAGCAACTTGAGATCAATTTCTCCATCCTATGAAAACACATTAAAATCCTATTTGCTCGAAGAACAAGTAGCAGCAACATCTGCATTTTATCCATGATAGCAATATAGTGCCAGTCCTTCTCTGAAAAACACATATGCCCAGCATGGGAGCAAAGCAGACCAAATACGGTAACATCTCACCCAGAAAATCCTTTCAAAAGCAATCACAACGTACATACATTTGGAGAATTGTTTTTTTCCCCCTCCTTGGGTGAGGCTCTCTAACGAGTGTACTAATTTCCAAACCTCAGTGTCTAGCCAAGCCTCCCAAATATAAACTAATAATTAAATAAGCCTTGAAAGACATTCTGCCAAAAGAATTATATGATTACAGAATGCCCAAAGATGATTAAAAGGAACTTCAAAAATGTTGCATAGACAATAAGAAAATGAATTAACTAGATATTTATCTGGCTTTAAAGACCAAGGGCTCTATCAAAGCAATAGTTAAAATATACATGTATTACATTCGATTAAAAGGGGATATTGAGAATGTAATAAATGTCAGTTTTATGTAATACTGTATCAACAGAAAAGTCTTGCTGTTCCGTTCTTCCTGGAAGAAATATAGATAAATCTCAGTTTCCATCTGACTGCACTCACCAAGGTTTGGAATGCAGCGTACTTCATGAGATCATTGTCCAAGTCCCGGTAGGTCATCACTCTATTCACCTGGATACTTGATTGGGGTTAGAGCAGAAATGAAATTAGCACTCTCCATCCTTCACTAGAAAGTCTATAATATGGAGCTGATCCTAATTTAAAAAATGTCTTTTATTAGCTTTACTCAGCAGCTACTGCAACTACTTCCTTCCTTCAGAAGAGCTCATTTGCCCTTATTATAACATATGGTGCAGCAATCAGCCATGTTGAGAAGAAGTTGATCCCAGCAGAGCAACTACGGTAACTACTAGAACTAATTCCGGGGTTACTATACCTAGGGGGGGCTGCCACTTGCATGGCGAAGTCCTCCTCTTGTACTTCCTCCAAGTCAGGGATCACTGGTATATCTGCAAGAAATAAAAGATGAGTAAGAAAAAATTACTACAGGTTTGCAAAGTTTGTTTTGGGAAAGTGGCCATCGTTCATTGGTAGAACATAGGCTTTGCGATCTGAAGGGCCCTTGTTCAATCCTTGGCATCTCAAATTGAAAACATCAGGTAATGGGGAAAGACTCTGCTTGGAAGAGGTTCTATCAACTGGAGCAGACCATTCTGGATCAGATGGACAAATAGTTTACTTCAAAGCAAGTACAACACATATATTTGTGGAAGTTTTGTTTCTGCATAAAAAATAACTTAATACTGGTATACAAAAACTGCAGAGACTGTACTGCTGTACTACAATTACAAATATCTTTCATTGTAGCCATGATACCTAATGACACTAGGACATAAGTTATTGACACCTTTAAGAAGACAAAATCTCTGTCCCTGTGTCCTAACAATAGTCCTAACCTATGTGACAACTAATATCCTCCTCTTTCTTTCTCTTTTTTAACTGTTTAAGCAGGCAGATATAGCTTTGTAAGAAAATTAAGCATAGTCTAGCATCAGGCTAGAAACCAAAAGTTCTACTACTGCTTTAGGCATGAATGTCATCTGACTAAATGTGAACCAGCCAGTCTCTCTCAGCTCAATCAACCTCACAGGGTTGATATTGTTGGGAAAACAGGAGGAAGGAGTAGTATATAGATGGAATTTTTTATTGGCCAAGCGTGATTGCTCTCAGTGTCCCTAAAAGAAAAGATACATTTGTCAAGAATCCTGACGTACAACACTTAATGATTGCCATAGGGGTCAAATAAGCAATGAAGAAACAATATATATTAATTATAATAATTAACGTATTATATATGTTTGTTGCCTTGAGTTATTTATAAAACTAATAAAGGTAGGTTTAAAAAAGTTAAATAAATATTCCAACAGATAAAAAGCAAAAGAAAAATAGTTGGATGTTTGAATGGAAGAATAATCTTTATTTATCTTGTGAAAAAACATGCACATGCATATTCATAGAAACATAGAAACATAGAAGACTGACGGCAGAAAAAGACCTCATGGTCTTTCTAGTCTGCCCTTATACTATTTCCTGTATTTTATCTTACAATGGATATATGTTTATCCCAGGCATGTTTAAATTCAGTTACTTTCAGTAAAATAATATTTTCTCATGTTGCTTTTGATCTTTCCCCCAACTAACTTCAGATTGTGTCCCCTTGTTCTTGTGTTCACTTTCCTATTAAAAACACTTCCTGAACCTTATTTAACCCTTTAACATATTTAAATGTTTCGATCATGTCCCCCCTTTTCCTTCTGTCCTCCAGACTATACAGATTGAGTTCATGAAGTCTTTCCTGATACATTTTATGCTTAAGACCTTCCACCATTCTTGTAGCCCGTCTTTGGACCCGTTCAATTTTGTCAATATCTTTTTGTAGGTGAGGTCTCCAGAACTGAACACAGTATTCCAAATGTGGTCTCATAGAAAGACAGTGAATTCTTCTTCCATCACAATGTGCAATTTTCAATCAGCTAGCTCTTGAATAGTTTGGTGCTAAAGTCCCCATGCTTAAGCCTTGAGCATCATTGTTCTTTGAGCTGTCTTGATCCCATTCTGAAATTTATTAGAGTGTCCCAGGTATGTTAGAGGGCTAGGGAACTGGCAGGCTTAGATGAATGTTTGATTGTTAATTTAAAAAAAAAACATGTTCAATCTGGACATTGCTAAAGATTGCTTTGTGGGTGGCCTACAGGCGTGATTAAGAAATAATGAATAAATTATTTGCACACTATTTTAACTAAGGATGATACCTTAGGATTGCAAAGCTCATTTCAGATTTTGTCTGTAGCTGCTTTTCCATCAAGCCATTTGGTGGTTTAAGTGCTGCCTTGTCTGAAATTAACATTCAAGACCAGGAAAAGTGCCTGTCCTCCGAAATCTAGTATCCATGTCCAGGTCTTTTGCAAACTCCCCCCACAATGGATCCAAATGCACCAGCCCACATCCCATGCTCCACATTCCTTCTCCTCCTCCTCTGACCTTGATGGGAGCAGGACTGGCCCATCTGCAGCAGGGCAAGGGTTAGCGTGGACTTTTGACAAGGGTAGTGTTTGGAGCAACCCACACAGTGGGAATTCTCTCTAATTGGATGCCTGGTGAAGGGGCTGAATAAAAGAGAAGCTGAAAACAGAGCCAAACCAAAGCAAGAGACAGCGACAGCTTGGACAGTCTCCGTAGAGTTATGCCTTCCAGCTCCTCAACTATCCAAGGACCGGCTGCCTAAAGCAGAGTGGTTTTTAGCTCATAGCTAAATGCATATAAAAGAAATGGGGCTGTTGAGATCCCTTCTTTAAGCAAATCTGTGCCACAGTGATAAAGTATGCGCTGTAACAGAACTGAAATTTTACAAGACAGCATTTTGCTCACAAATGCAACAATTGCAGCCTCCAGCGGTCAGTGGCATCTAGACCAACAGGTCGAGTGCGTTCTACAATGACACCCTGCCTTTCCACAGCCTTCCCTTGCCTCCTACTTCCACTTTCCAATATATTTTTAACTGGACTCTGCTATACTTCACATCACCACATCACTTTCTTTCTCTGTCATTGCTATCCTGCCTTCTTTCTGTCCCTTGCAATTTCCTAATAACATTCAGAAACAGGAGAAGTTTGATATGGCAGCACAATATCAAAAGAGATACATTTCTGAGTAACACCTTTGGTGAAAAGGCACAAGCCTTCATGAGCTGCAGCTCACTGTACCAGATAGCACAGAATGGTTACAATGAAGTGGGATTTAAACTGAGATGGGAAGAAAAGTGAGGGAATACGAGATTGTTATGCACATACAGATGACAAGTAGTATATCAAATAATAATTGTAATGTGTTAAAATCCCAATGTGTTTGTTAAGATAGTATATACAGTATGAGAGTCCATCACTCTGTTACTCAATTGTGCTGTGAATGTTTCATTGTTCCAGAATTTTGAAATCCGCAATGGGGAGTCCTGAAGGATTAAAATGCTCCACTTTTACTTTGTCCTTTTTGTGAGTTCTGATGTCAAACTCAGGTCCATTAATTATTTTGTGAAAAGTGTGGCCAGTTTGTTCTACCTAGATCCCAGAGGGGCATTGCTGGCAGAAAATGGGATAGATCAATTCGAGAAACAGCATGTGAAGACATAGCTTATCTTGGGTACAAAATTATTGGGACTTGTTATGGTGCTGTTGGTACAAAAAATGGAACAAAAAGATGGCGCTGGTAATAGAAATCTGTTTTGTTGAAAACTCTAATTTCCATGTTACTATTATTTTCATGTTTCTTCAGGCTGTCTGGGAGAATCTATTTCATGTAGGATGGTTAAGTGTATGCACGTTTGTGCCTACCACCCTTTGGTGGGTTGCAAATTTTTTAGCAACCGGTTCTCTGCCTTAATGACTGGGCAGGTGTGGCTGGATGGGCTTGGCCAGGGACATAGCCAAGGGGTGTAACAGTATTCAGTCTCCTGCTGCACTCTGCCAGTCAGAACGGGGCATGGGGGTTAATTACAAAATGTGGGCTTTGCTTTGTGATATCCAGATTCAGTGAGCAAACAGTGTGAACTGCACAGAAAATACACTTTTGTTCAGTTATGAAGAAATATCCCCAGTCAGATGTACACTAAACATAGACTTTATGTTTTGACTTTAGATATTGACTGGAATATCTTTAGATATTGACTGGAATATCCCCAGTGCCCTTACATGCAAAAGTAAGAATATAGTAGAGGCCTTTACAGGAGCAGCTCTGGCACAGCTGGTTAAGACACCAACTAGAGGGGAGAATATTCTAGATTTAGTTCTTAAAGAACTCAGATCTGTCATTGCTACCCCCCTGACTGATTTGTTTAACCAATCCTTGTTAACAGGAGAAGTTCCTGAGGATTGGAGAATGGCCAGTGTTGTGCCTATTCACAAGAAGGGCAGTAGAGAAGAAGCTGGTAACTACAGGCCAGTTAGCTTGACATCAGTTGTAGTTAAAATGATGGAGACTCTACTCAAAAAGAGGATAAATCAGCACCTAAAAAACAATAACTTATTAGACCCAAATCAGCATGGCTTTACTGAAGGCAAATCATGTCAGACTAATCTCATTGATTTCTTTGACTATGTCACAAAGGTGTTGGATGAAGGTGGTGCCGTGGATATTGCCTACCTGGACTTCAGCAAAGCCTTTGATACGGTTCCACATAAAGAGCTGATAGATAAATTAGTGAAGATTGGACTTAATCCCTGGATAGTTCAGTGGATTTGCAGCTGGCTGAAGCGTAGACATCAGAGAGTTATTGTTAATGGCGAGTATTCTGAGCAGAGTCAGGTCACAAGCGGTGTGCCACAAGGATCTGTTCTGGGTCCTATTCTTTTTAATATATTTGTGAGTGACATAGGGGAAGGTTTGGTAGGGAAGGTTTGCCTATTTGCCGATGACTCTAAAGTGTGCAATAGGGTTGATATTCCTGGAGGCGTCTGTAATATGGTAAATGATTTAGCTTTCTAGATAAATGGTCTAAGCAATGGAAACTGCAGTTTAATGTTTCCAAATGTAAAATAATGCACTTGGGGAAAAGGAATCCTCAATCTGAGTATTGTATTGGCAGTTCAGTGTTGGCAAATACTTCAAAAGAAAAGGATTTAGGGGTAGTGATTTCTGACAGTCTCAAAATGGGTGAACAGTGCAGTCAGGCGGTAGGGAAAGCAAGTAGGATGCTTGGCTGCATAGCTAGAGGTATAACAAGCAAGAAGAGGGAGATTATGATCCCACTATATAGAATGCTGGTGAGACCACATTTGGAATACTGTGTTCAGTTCTGGAGACCTCACCTACAAAAAGATATTGACAAAATTGAACGGGTCCAAAGACGGGCTACAAGAATGGTGGAAGGTCTTAAGCATAAAACGTATCAGGAAAGACTTAATGAACTCAATCTGTATAGTCTGGAGGACAGAAGGAAAAGGGGGGACATGATCGAAACATTTAAATATATTAAAGGATTAAATAAGGTCCAGGAGGGAAGTGTTTTTAACAGGAAAGTGAACACAAGAACAAGGGGACACAATCTGAAGTTAGTTGGGGGAAAGATCAAAAGCAACATGAGAAAATATTATTTTACTGAAAGAGTAGTAGATCCTTGGAACAAACTTCCAGCAGATGTGGTAGATAAATCCACAGTAACTGAATTTAAACATGCCTGGGATAAACATATATCCATCCTAAGATAAAATACAGAAAATAGTATAAGGGCAGACTAGATGGACCATGAGGTCTTTTTCTGCCGCCAGACTTCTATGTTTCTATGTTTCTATGACTTTTTATTTATTTATTTATTTATTTATTTATTTATTTATTTATTTAGTTAGTTAGTTAGTTAGTTAGTTAGTTAGTTAGTTAGTTAGTTAGTCCAATACACAATGAGGGTTTTAGTGGGTATATATATATACACATAATAAAATACATGATGAAGGTTATAGAGGAGATACTCATAGTAAAATATATCTAAGAAATAATAGAAAAGAAGGTATAGTAATAGAACATATTAATGAAAGAATAGAAGAAGAGATATAGGAATAGAAGAAAAGTATAGGAGATATAGGAGAGTAATAGGACAGGGGATGGAAGGCACTCTAGTGCACTCGTACTCGCCCCTTACTGACCTCTTAGGAATCTGGATAGGTCAACCATAGATAATCTAAGGGTAAATTGTTGGGGGTTTGGGGATGACACTATGGAGTCCGGTAATGAGTTCCACGCTTCAACAACTCGGTTACTGAAGTCATATTTTTACAGTCAAGTTTGGAGCGGTTAATATTTATTGTAAAGCTCTTGTGTTGTTGTGGTTGAAGCTGAAGTAGTCGCCGACAGGCAGGATGTTGCAGCATATGATCTTGTGGGCAATACTTAGATCTTGTTTAAGGCATCTTAGTTTTAAACTTTCTAGGCCCAGGATTGAAAGTCTAGTCTCATAGGGTATTCTATTTCGAGTGGAGGAGTTAAGGGCTCTTCTGGTGAAGAGCTCTACATCTCCCCAGCAAACAGCAAATTTGGAAGATTCAGATTACTTAGGATAAGTAACCACCGTTTGCATGCTGGAGGTTCCTAAACGAATGCTGGGAAACTCTGTATTTTAAAGAACATTTGAGGGAGGGATGCAGAGAATAGCCTTTCGCCGCCTGAGGCTATAAAGACCTGGCACCAATCAAAACACTGTTTGTGAAGCAAGTGATCAACACTGACAGGGCAATCCATTAGTATAGGAAAATAAGAGCAAACTCCACTCAGTTCTAGTACTGATGATGTTATCTCTGCAGTCTGCATTAGTTGCCGATCAGTTTCCGGACACAATTCAAAGTGTTGGTTATGACCTATAAAGCCCTTCATGGCACCGGACCAGAATATCTCCGGGACCGCCTTCTGCCGCACGAATCCCAGCGACCAGTTAGGTCCCACAGAGTTGGCCTTCTCCGGGTCCCGTCAACTAAACAATGTCGTTTGGCGGGACCCAGGGGAAGAGCCTTTTCTGTGGCGGCCCCGACCCTTTGGAACCAACTCCCCCCAGATATCAGAGTTGCCCCCACCCTCCTAGCCTTTCGTAAGCTCCTTAAAACCCACCTCTGTCGTCAGGCATGGGGGAATTAACATTTTTCCCTCCCCCTAGGCTTATAAAATTTATGTATGGTATGCTAGTATGCATGATTGGTTTTTAAATTGGGGTTTTTTAAAATTAACTTAAATATTAGATTTGTTTACATTGTATTATTATTGCTGTGAGCTGCCCCGAGTCTGCGGAGAGGGGCGGCATACAAATCTGATTAATAAATAATAAATAAAATAATAAATATCTAGTTTGGTAATGAAAAAGCCGCCCCGAGTCTACGGAGAGGGACTACATACAAATCTAATAAATAATAATAATAATAATAATAATTAATAATAATAATGAAACATCTGCAAGAAAACCATCAGAGAACACCAAAGACTCCACAGTTCAACCCTGAGCTACAAATATTCTCTTGTATCGATAAACACTTTTTTGGTTAGAGAGACTCGGAGCCTGCCTTATATGAGATGGCTCCCAGTGTATTTCATTCTAAATCTTGATATGATTTCTATAAATAAGGAATGTAGAATTATAATGGCTAAGTATTTGATCCTTCAGACATAAAAAATTTACAAAGCTAACGGATAAATGAATAAAAAACACATTTGAAAAAAGAAAAGGCTCAAGAAAGAAAAAGTAAGAAAATGTAAGAAAGAAACAAGAATAGAAGGAAAACCGAAAATGAATGACTTCCAACTTTCTTTGATATGGATATAAGTAAAAATATATCAAATTCTACGATTAACATTTGTCTACATTACTTCCATAATCCCGTATTAATTATCAAAGCCCAGATCAACTTTTAATTTCAGTTTCTCACAAAAAGTCAATTAATGGTTCATATCATTTTAATCACTATTTTTAGGGCAGTGATTTTCAACCTTTTGTGAGCCGCGGCACATTTTTTACATTTACAAAATCCTGGGGCACACCATCAACCAAAATGATACAAAATGACACTCTAACACAATATATTATACATATAGTTAATAATATAGTTTCTAAATGTATTTATACTCATTTAGTGTGAAACCTGGGCCTGTTTCAATGAACACAAAAGGGATATTCTGGCAGGAATGGTAGTTTGGGGACCCATGTTTAATTTCCCTACGGCACACATGACCATGTCTCACGGCACACTAATGTGCCGCAGCACACTGGTTGAAAAACACTATTTTAGGGAAACCACAACTGATTTGTTTAATTGCACCAAACTCCAAATAAAAGAGGAATGCAAAATCCTCACTTCTACCCCATCCCATTCCCACAGAGTTTGCCTTCTCCAGGTCCCGTCGACTAAACAATGTTATTTGGCGGGACTAAGGGGAAGAGCCTTCTCTATGGCGGCCCCGGCCCTCTGGAACCAACTCCCCCCAGGGATCAGAATTGCCCCCACCCTGCTTACCTTTCGTAAACTTCTCAAAACCCACCTCTGCCGTCAGGCATGGGGGAATTGAAATATCTTCCCCAGGCCTATATAATTTATGTATGGTTTGTTGTGTGCATGTTTTTTAAATTATGGGTTTTTAACTTCCTATTATTAGATTTGTATTGTACTTTGTTTCTATCATTATGCCGCCCTGAGTCTACGGAGAGGGGCGGCATAATGAATGAATGAATGAATGAATGAATGAATGAATGAATGAATGAATGAATGAATGAATGAATGAATGAATGAATGAATTAAACAAACAAACAAACAAACAAACAAATTCCCTGGCTAACCTGCCTTCCTGTTCTCCTGCACGCAAGGCAACAAAAGACCAGGTAATTCCAGTTTTAAAAAAGTTCAGTCAGGCCTTCCAAGTCCTCAGGGTGGGTGGGGGAAGTTCTCACAAAGTTGGAAGATCTGACTTACCTTTAAAAAAAAAAAAAGGTAGTCGCGTGGTCTTATTTTGGGCTGCAAGGGGGGTGGCAACCTCCCAGCTGATCAGAGCTGCAAGTTCATTCACACTTGCACAGCCTCCCATCTGATCAGCACAGCTCCCAGTCAGGCCCCTGCAGCTTCCCAACCTGATTGACAACCTCAGAGGGGTGGGGGTGGGGCCAGCCAGTGGTGGGATTTGCCCAAACTGGTGAATACTGGCTGCAGCCCACTACTGCTACCACCCAACCCTGAGAAATGCAGTGTGGTTGTTCAATATGGGCTATAAGTCATTAATAACATATTTGAGTGGCTTGAGTTTTGATATATGAGACAAGTGCTTTTACTTTTCTGGACTGTCTTTAATAGCTTTGATCTGAATTACTGTTGCTCTTCTCCTCTTCTCTATTTTGCAATATCAGTCTGTCTCTTCCTATTTTCTTTTTGTTCCTAAAACTCAATGTAGTTTCCTCTTCCTCAACTGTTTCCTTTTTGCATTTAAGCTAAAACCCATTTTAGCTTATTCTCAACTTGCTGTTTCTCAGCCTCGATCATCAGTATTGTTCCTTTGCTTTCTTTCTCTGACTTTCCAATCCTTTTTAAAAACTGTTTTCAGACCTGAGAACATCTGGATACCCACTCCTAGGTGCTGATTTAGCTCCCTCTTCTGGGCTTGGAGTGAATTATAAATGGAGAATAAAGTACAGTACCATATTTTTGCCAAAAGGACACAACGTTTTTTCCTTGAATGGGAGTAAGAGATTATCTTACAATAACTAAGTGTTGTAATCATAGTTTTTTAGGCACTGAACATTGGAATGGAATATTACTGGAGGGTGATGTTTTAGCCTAATGGGTGCTGTATAAAACCTTAATTCTTCCTCTATTGAAAGGAAGCAAAGTCCAGGCTGAGTAAGCAAGCTGCAGAATCCATGACCACGTGGAAAATAATTAACTTGATATACAGCATGAAGAAAACGTATAGCTAATTTCCATATAAGGAAATATATTCCTTACTCTCATTCCTTTGCTAATCACCAGTAAACACACAATCCAGGAAAAGGCAATGAATGGAGCTTCCGTTAATTATCTATAGGGAAGTCACGAGGAGGTTGCCTTATACAGCGCATGACTGAATGGTAGTTGGGGGATGGCTTAATGTATGTGGCGTTCGCGAATTGGTTATTCTGTACCACATGTCAGGAAAAGTGAAATGCAATAAAAGGAGCGATCTTGATTCAATCCAGATCGTCTCATTGAGAAAATTTTCTCCGTAGCTTCATTTTGATGTGGCAATTATGGCATCCTGTGCCTCCCTAGAGGTCGACCCACTGGGGGAGGGCTGTTTGCCTTCAACTAAGAATGGATATTGCTATTTAAAAACAAACAAATATGAGGAAGGTAAGTATACATGGCTTTGAAGATCAAATTGCAGCTAAAATGGATTACCTGCCTGGCCTGCTGACTTTATTGGGATATACCTGGAGAACCTTATTTTATAGATAATGAATTTTAATCAGTAGTTATTAATATAATTGATATTTATTCATTTTTGTTATAGGCCTGCCTTTTTTGGAATGTGGCTTCTAATAGCCATAAATACATATAAGCACATGTACACACAAGTACAACCAGTGAAGGGCCACCAAAATATGTACTACCACACTGTGGGCGTGGCTTATGCAGGACCCCCTGCATTTCTTTCAACATCTTTCAGTGCAAATTGGGTGCTCTGGGGTGGAGCTCCATTTTTACTACCCCACTGCGTTCCCCCTCCCATCCAGGCAGTAGCCTACCCCTGAATACAACACATGTAAGGTATACATTTTTATGAGGAACAAAATCTCCAGGGCAATTTTACCTGGGAGGACAGGATGGGTAAACTACTATAGTTATGATACAATATTTTTTCTCTGTCTATATTTTATTTTGGGGAAAAGACTTTTAACATCAGAGTCATCTTCCTTTGGGGTGATACAGTACATTCTAGTTTTACCACTTCATGGGATGTGTTGTATGTGTGTTGGAGGATAGTAAGTAAATTATTAAAAGAAAAGTACTATTTATTTACTATAATATGATTCTATCAATATAGGTATGTTTAAACATATGAGTGTATGAGTGCAGTTTTTAAATTAAGTTTGTGCATCACTTTATAGCTGGGTTTGAGTATATTATTTATATTTCACTTTTTATTTTATATGACTATGTCCACTATGAAGTATAAGTATTATTATTATTATTTATTAGACTTTTATGCCACCCCTCCTCTCCAAAGTATATTTTTCTATATCTCTCAAAGCTATATGTTGCCATTAGCTAGATGAAAGTTCGCTCTTCTAGCTGAATAAAAATATTAGTCTGCAGAAATGGACAACAGCTAAATCATCAAGAATCACATATCCAATACAGGTAACAGTTGACCTACAAATCAGTCACTTAGTAACTGTTCAAAGTTACAATGGACCCCTGAAAAGGATGGTTCTGATGGTTGACCTCCCCTCATCTGTTGATCACATTTCAGGAAATCAACAACTGGTCTGCATTTGCAATGCCCTGTGATGTGCTCATGTTTTATGATGTTTTTGGTGAAAACCAGCATTTACATCTGATTTTAGGCAAAATGCAGAAAAGCAAAAATGGATTTGCTTAATGACCATGGCATTCATTTTACAACTCTAGTGTTTCTTATCAACCGCAGCAAACAAGATAAAATCAGTTGGTCCCATGAGTGACCTGCTTTATGACCATCACAATTTACAACCATAATGGGCAGGTTCGATTACAGGTGTCAATTGAGGACTACCTGTATCCAAATCTTGGAATAAGTCGTGTGTTTAAGACCCAATTCTTCCATAGAGAAACTTGGTTTTTGAATGTCTTTAAAATGCTCTGGGTGTCCAAAAGTGCTGGATCAGAGCAGCAATGCCTACACATGAACAAGAACTAATAAACTAATAAACTCAGCAGCTATTAAAACAAACAGACAAAATTCACAGACCACAGGGCAACTTCTAATTTGAGAAATGAATTGAGGTCAATTCATACAACTCATTTAATGTTGCAGGGCCTGCTGTGAGCACTGAACACAGTGATGACTATCCAACTGTTTCACCGCAGGACTGAGACTGCTGGTTGGTCAAGGCTGAACTGAATTTATCACATTCTAAACTAGTGGAATGACAACAAATCAGGACTCACAAAACATGAAATGAAAAAAAAAATCTAGAATAAAAGAAGCTTGTTTCATGGCATATAATCTTACATTAGGAATGAAAGGATGCAGCATGGCTCTCCAAAAACACTGAACTCCATCAGTCTTACCAAGGAAAGATAATGGAAAAATACTGTAACATGCACTACCTGATTCTGTGGTTTCGTCCCAAACCCCCATAATATTAACCTTAGACTGTCTACTGTTGACCTCATCTCATTCTTAAGAGGTCTGTAAGGGGAGTACGTAAGCCTACCATCCCTGTCCTACTGTCCTCATTTATTTATATCCATTTTGTGTATTCACAATCATGTTTATACTTATATCTGTTAAGCTTGACAAACAAACAAACAAACGAATGAATAAATAAATAAATAAAATATCCCAGCCATATTTTAGGATGACAGGACACATCCAACACCCTATTAGATTAATAATCAGATTCTCATGTCATATGTTTATGAACTGAGTATATTTATTTATACATAGGTTTGCTCATATGCTTATTCTTAAAATCAATTCCTAAGCAGATATACTCTGACATAACATTCCCAATGATGTTGGTCTATGAGAAGACGACAAAAACTAAATGATATTTATATAACATTATTTTTCTGCCTTTTTTGTATATCTTCAAATTACAGGATCGTTCAATTTTACAAGAGGTTGTAGAGCAATGTTCAAAGCTAAAAAACTATTACGTATCTTGTAGTACTTTTTTGAATTTTCCCAATAATCAAAGCCTGCCTTGATTTATGAGATAGGCTCTGATCCTACTTCATTGACTTGGTGTTTTAGTAGTCAAATTAGAGTGAAAAAGTCTACTAGTAATAATCTAGTTTTTATTATCATGTGTCCCCAAAAATAAGACCCTATCTTATGTTTATTTTAAATCCTGAAATAAGAGCTTGGCCTTATTGCCATGCTCTCAAAAGCCTGATTGGGCTTATTATCAGGGATGTCTTATTTTGGGGAAAACAGGGTATAACTACAGAATGCAGGATACAGAGTGCAAGAATGTAAATGATGATGATGATGATGATGATGATGATGATGATGATGATTATTATTATTATTATTATTATTATTTATTAGATTTGTATGCCACCCCTCTCCACAGACTCGGGGCGGCTCACAACAGTAATAAAAACAATACATGGTAACAAATCTAATAATTAAAATCTAAAATAACAGTTTTACATTAAAAGAGTCTAAAAAGAAAAAGACCCCAATATATAAAAAACATACACACATACACAAACTACATAGGCAAGGGGAGATGTCTCAGTTCCCCATGCCTGACGGCAGAGGTGGGTTTTAAGAAGTTTACAAAAGGCAAGGAGGGTGGGGGCAATCTTAATCTCTGGGGGGAGCTGATTCCAGAGGGTCGGAGCTGCCACAGAGAAGGCTCTTCCCCTGGGTCCCGCCAGACGACATTGTTTAGTCGACGGGACCCAGGGAAGACCAACTCTGTGGGACCTAACCTGCCGCTGGGATTTGTGTATGTACAGTGCTATGTTTATAATGTTGATGTACAAAATTAGAAAATCAAAAGACATAAAATAAAGAGATTTGAAAAGTTAACTGGTCCGGGTTTTGCAATGAGAGTCTTTAAAACAAAAAAACTTTATATAAAAGAAGTTGATTTTTAAGGCATGGAACTTCAACCATATTCAATTCTAATTTCCTTAGGACTGCAAAACTTTTTTTTTTTTAAACTAAGCACTGTTACCTTCTGCATCATGTTTAGGGAATTTTAAACAGGCAAATGGAAGAGGGCCTGATTGAAGATGAAGTTAAATGAAAGAAATTGGTCTCATTTAGCACATGACAGGATTCATCTGTGTTCTCAAGTCCACTGAGGTAGCATCATGGACGTTTCATATTCATGAGCTGCTGAGACACTGTGTTCCCGCATTTACAAAGCACCATGTTCAGCAAATTCTGTCCCTGTAGACACCCCATGCATTTCATGGTCCTGTCAGAGAGACATCAAAGACTACAGTAACCAAATACTAGAAAATGGTTTTAATTAGCAAATTTCAATCTGATAATTATTTTTCTTCTAAATAGATATAAGAAGGCTACAGCCTCCATAAATTGCAAGGAACCAGGAGTAAAGGCAGACACCAGTAAGGCTGCTCATTCAGTTTTGTAAGTATATTAATGAAGCTGATGAAACATATGTTCCATAGCAACTGTCTACTGGCTGCCACAATAGAACACTGAGCGTTATAGTTAATTTTTCTGAGATCAGCCTGATAACGATTTTTGGAGTATCTGGGAAGTGGGTTTCAAATCTTTTCAGTAAAAACAAAGCCAAAGCTTTAGAAAATTCAGAAGACAACTAAGAAATCTTCAGAATTCTGGAGCTATAGTGCAACACATTGATTCCCTAAAGACGGAGATAACTCATGTCAATATATAACATTAAACTATGATTTATATTAACCCTTGGTTTTATTCATGAAATATGAACTCATTCACAGCAATCCAATTGCCTTTCTCCCTCTCCTTTGCTTGCTTACCATTGAAGTTAATACAAAAACAAGGGTGAAAATTTTAAACTTGAAGAGCGAAAGAAAAAGATCCCCGCTCCCCTTGAAGCAGCCAAAAGAGAACTGACTCGGCATAAGATTGATTGATTGATTGATTGATTGATTCCAATACACAATGAGAGTTTTAGTGGGTATATATATATATATATATATATATATACAGTGATCCCCCGTTTATTGCGTCCCCAACCATTGCGAACAGGGTACTTCGCTATTTTTCAACCCGGAAGTCAAAATACCATCTACGCATGCGTGCCCGTGGGCACGCATGCGTAGATGGCAACCGGGAGATCAGCTGCTGGGCGGCTTCCCTGAGTCTTCCCCCTCTTGCTGGCGTCAGCGAGGAGTTTCCCCACCGCCCACGCAAACTCCTCGCTGCCGCCCGCCCTTCGCCCGCCCACGCCGTTCATTCTCGCCGCTTTCGAGCCGAATCCAGGAGCGAATTCGCTCCTGGATTCAGCTCAAAATCGGCGAGAATGAAAGGCGTAGAAAAGGCGTTCCTTGCCATTCGTTCTCGCCGCTTTCGAGCCGCATCCAGGAGCGAATTCGCCCCTGGATTCAGCTCAAAATCGGCGAGAATGAAAGGCGTAGAAAAGACGTTCCTTGCCATTCGTTCTCGCCGCTTTCGAGCCGCATCCAGGAGCGAATTCGCCCCTGGATTCAGCTCAAAATCGGCGAGAATGAAAGGCGTAGAAAAGGCGTTCCTTGCCATTCGTTCTCGCCGCTTTCGAGCCGAATCCAGGAGCGAATTCGCCCCTGGATTCAGCTCAAAATCGGCGAGAATGAACGGCGTAGAAAAGGCGTTCCTTGCCATTCGTTCTCGCCGCTTTCGAGCCGAATCCAGGAGCGAATTCGCCCCTGGATTCAGCTCAAAATCGGCGAGAATGAACGGCGTAGAAAAGGCGTTCCTTGCCATTCGTTCTCGCCGCTTTCGAGCCGAATCCAGGAGCGAATTCGCCCCTGGATTCAGCTCAAAATCGGCGAGAATGAACGGCGTAGAAAAGGCGTTCCTTGCCATTCGTTCTCGCCGCTTTCGAGCTGAATCCAGGAGCGAATTCGCTCCCGGATTCAGCTCGAAAGCGGCGAGAGCCAGCGCCCCCCGGACCTCCAACCCGGGTTTGGGGGGCTGCTAGGAAGCCCTCCATGCCGGCGGCAAACAGCCGTGCCGCCCCCAATCTTCGGCTCCTCGCTAGCGCTGTGGGAATAAAAACACAATCTGCACATGCGCAGAAGGTGTTTTTACTTCCGCATCGCTACTTCGCGAAAACCCGCTCGTTGCGGGGGCTCCTGGAACGGAACCCTCGCAACGAGCGGGGGATCACTGTATATATATATATATATATATATATATATATATATATATATACACACACACACACACACACATAGTAAAATACATGATGAAGGTTATAGAGGAGATACTCATAGTAAAATATATCTATGAAAGAATAGAAAAGAAGATATAGTAATAGAATATATCAATGAAAGAATAGAAGAAGAGATATAGGAATAGAAGAAAGGAATAGGAGATATAGGAGAGCAATAGGACAGGGGATGGAAGGCACTCTAGTGCACTTGTATTCGCCCCTTACTGACCTCTTAGGAATCTGGATAGGTCAATCGTAGATAATCTAAAGGTAAAGTGTTGGGGGTTTGGGGATGACACTATGGATTCTGGTAATGAGTTCCACGCTTCGACCACTCGATTACTGAAGTCATATTTTTTACAGTCAAGTTTGGAGCAGTTAATATTAAGTTTAAATGTGTTGTGTGTTGTGTTGTGTGTTGTTGTGGTTGAAGCTGAAGTAGTCGCCGACAGGCAGGACGTTGCAGCATATGATCTTGTGGGCAATACTTAGATCTTGTTTAAGACGTCTTAGTTCTAGGCTTTCTAGGCCCAGGATTGAAAGTCTAGTCTCGTAGGGTATTCTGTTTCGAGTGGAAACAGTTGTTTTCATCTTGTTGCCTTTTCCAAACCTCTCAAACCCATCTGCTCAGTACAGACATTCTTCATTTATCTATTCCAGCAACAAGTAATGTGGGATTATTTGGACTGATAAAATCCAAATAATCCCACATGCACAGTGTGGTCAACCTGAACTATTTTTCATGTAAACAAATTTAAGCATGCTACCCTTCAAATTTTGCTATCCTATTTCAAAACTGTCAATTTACTTTTAAACATTTTTTCTTTAAAATACCCTGAAATGGTATAAAACCCTCTGGATGTTTCTTAGCACTTCGAGAAATCATCATTATAAACCAAGTGGGCTGCTGGACATTCAATAATAGCTGAAAACCTACAACTTCCTCATTCTGGCATAATATTTCTACTTCGTTGATTAACCTTATACCAAAATGTATTTTTAAAAGTTACTCATTCTGGATTCACTGATAGTTTGATATACCTACACTCACATACACCTGTCTCTCAGGTATCACCCTAGAATCAGCACCTAGACACTTCCACATCCAGAACTAACTTCCCTCTATAACAGTGTTTCCCAGCCTTGGCAACTTGAAGATATTTGGACTTTAACTCCCAGAATACACCAGCCAGCGAATGCTGGCTGGGGAATTCTGGGAGTTGAAGTCCAGATATCTTCAAGTTGCCAAGGTTGGGAAACACTGCTCTATATCTCTATCATTGTACCCCATTTCTCTGCAGCTGCCCTTAAAGGCAAATACTTTGCTTTTAGGAATAAACATTTCTTCTTTCCTTATAGCTGTCTTGATCTCATTTTTGTTTATACTTGCACAATCAAAGCTTGAGTTGAAACCCCAAATTATTCTTCTAACAGAAGGAACACATTAAAAATGATTATTTTATGTTTTAATTTAACTTCACATTTTACGCAGGTCTGATAGTATGATAGATTTGCACTTCAGTCAAACAATTGCTAGAGAGTATTTTTTTTATAAATGAGCAAAGAATGTATTTATAAAAATAGCTAATTTCTATGGTAAGCTTGATCACCTGCCAGTAAGTATGACAGCAATGAAACATCTAAAAAGTTTATTTCTGAATTTTTTATGCTTTAAAAAAATACACTTTATGGCTCTGGAAATAAATGGTTAAACAATATGCAATAATGTGCATCATTTGTGTAAAGATGCTGGATAATGGTAAGTGCATGTGTTTTGAAATGTTTGATATTTTCATGCCAAAATTCTGAAAAACAGTACATTGTCATATTGTAGCTGTGATTGTTGAGTCCTTAAGTGTGGTTGATGGGCTAAGTTTATCTAAAAGACCCTTTAAGAAAAGCTCTTGAAATATGATTACAGAACTGAGGTGCCATCATTTGAAAGTGCCGAAGGCAAGTTCCTTTGAAAATTGCAGCTGTAGAGGGGCAGCAAGAGAGCTGCACAGCCCTTAATTGTAGTTCCCCCACCCCAGGATTTTCTCCCCCCATCAATTTCTCATCTGATAGCAGCACGAAAGAAAGCAGCAATTGGAGTCCTTGTCTAAATTATGAAAATCTGATTCTGAGTGACTGTGATCAGTCCCAGTGGCTGTCAGCTATAACGGCTTCATGTGCAATAAAGGGGCTTCTGAGAAGTTTTTGGATATGAAAATGTCATGAATTCTACTAATCACATATATGTATAAAATCATACATATTCACAGTAAGAAATTTAACATAAAGAAATTCAATTTGTCTTATTTCCCCCCCACTCAATTATGAAAAGGATTAAATAAAACAGATATATCTGTGCTCTAACAGCCTTGAATAAGATATTTATGAGAAGTTCCTTTTTCATCATATATTGAAGTAGTCCTCGTTAATGTAACTGTAGGGTATAATAATACAGAGTTTCTATTTTCTTTCCCTTCTCATTTAAGGAATTATATTTCAACAGAACTACTGCATAAATAGGCACTAGTATTATTTAATGTTATTTAATCTTGGTGTTTTTTAACAGAATCATGATAATAATCACTATTTATTTTAGAAACATTTTAAAGCTTTAGAATTATAACTTCTAATATTCATATTTCCCAATGACTTCAAAGCAGGTTTTCTATATGACTTACAGTTTTTCCTACTAATTCACATTCTGAGTTTTGAACATATTCTATCCAATAAAGATTTTTTTACTGCGCTTCCTATGCCATCTCTGTTACTTGCTTCTTACCATCAGAGGTTTTTCTCAGGTACATTGCATTGAAGAGAAGTTTTCCTCAGGCAGCTGTTTTTTTTTACTGTAAAAGAATGATACGTAGTACAAATACTAAAACTTATATTTCTATTAATATTTATCAAAATAAAAACTGATCCAAATTTTGATATTGTACTATTGTGCTAGTGGTGTAACAATATGAACAAGATGTTTTAACCACATAATAAAATCAATGCAGTTTAAACGAGCATTGTTTTTGGTTTTTAATTAAATGTTTTTGACTTTGACCGCTGCTGCTTTTTAAAAAATTGTTTTGTTCTTGTAAAGGAGAACATTTGAAGTCCCCAGGATAAAACAAGTTCTTAGTAGTTTTTATAACCTAACTAATAGTTTTCCTTCAATCCATTTATTCCCTATGCCAAGCATTATTCTGCGTTTTATAATTGAGTAGCTGTAGAAAATTTCCATCTGCAAAATGTATATTATAGAAAAAACAGAATACTGTTCTCTGGTGTTCTTAATGTAGGAATTCTAAGGCTTAGTTCTCCTGCATTACTTACAGCTAGTGTACAATTAAATCTAAAATCTGTTCTGTAGGAAGCAATAATGTGTGGCATCTACAGATGTCATTTTTGTATCATGCCCTGAGGCAACATTGATAGAATTAATAGGAAGACAACTGAATCGCCTTGCTTTTTAAAAAAAAAAAAAATTGCA
The DNA here is from genome assembly GCF_031021105.1 of Erythrolamprus reginae. Classification (NCBI taxonomy): domain Eukaryota; kingdom Metazoa; phylum Chordata; class Lepidosauria; order Squamata; family Dipsadidae; genus Erythrolamprus; species Erythrolamprus reginae. The sequence goes on from NC_091950.1 coordinate 67,738,756, forward strand.
GTCTGTTAACATTTCAGGGTAGAATAACTGCTATTGGCACATGGTCAATCTTTAATTCTTATATGTTTGTTATATTAAGCTAAGGAGTATTGTTTGGCTGAAACCAATTTATCTAGCTGGTTTCTCAAATATTTTACAGTTTAAAATTATTTAACACAGCACAATTTACATACTCAGTTGGTTTTGCTTTTTCATCATTTTGTAAGTAATTTTATAATTGCATAATTAATTACATGTAGCATTTGCTATTCAGTTCAAACAGTAAACGACCAATTTTACATATATTACTTGTATTTGTAAGCTCAAACATTGTGCATATAAAATAACTGTTAATATCCGGTAACTGTTCACATATTATTCTGATGTATTTTCACTTCCTAGATATATAAATGTATTTCTATGATTTGTGCCTCTGCAAATATTAATCTGAATTAATAATTAGTTTAATAATTTATATATTATTCCCTCTGTACTTTAAATATTCTGTATGATAACATAGTTTATTCAATAGAAATCTTGGAACAATGTATATTTTTGTCTTCTTATTTTCCTATAAAGATTTATCTCTACCAAGTTTCCTTTTAAAATGTTACTATGTTGAAAAGCAAGAATCCCTTTTATTTGTGTCAGTTTCCTAACTTCCCTGAATTTAAATGTGTCTAGCGCTCTTTCAGTTTTTATCATTTCCATTGTCTGTTAAGTGAAGATAGAGATTGCCATCGGGCCTGGATATCCAGTGATATTGGTTAAGAACCTAAGTGAATGCTGCTCTCCTGCAGATTATATATTTTAAAATTGTGATAGTTTTGGGGATTTTGTGTTTTAATGACTTGCAGGTTTTAAAAAAAAATATTTCTTGTATATCTAAGGTGACACTATAAATTCACATTCTCCTGTTTTTTAGCACAGCAACTTAACCTACAGTAAACAAAATGTATCTAGCAAAAATACTAACAAAACTCTTTACACAGAACTCTAAATATTTAATTTTTAAAAATCCCATTCCCTAAAATCATAAATTGGGGGGAAGAGAAGAAGAAAGGAAGGGTAAAAAAGGGTAAAAATGAAAAGAAGGGGGGGAAATCCCCAATTTGTTTAACTGATAGCTTCATCAAGCTTCCAAACCATTGGATTATTTCTAGATAGACTGTTATTCCTTGAGTTAATGAATAGCCATTTCTAGATTGTAAAATGTCCTTATACCAGTATCCAAAGATAAGAAAATATTTTATTTATTGATGCCCTCAACTTTAAGGAAGTTTGAGTAAAAGATTTTCTGCCATTTATTATTTTAAGTTAACTTAGTTTCAGTGAATCTAGTGGAGACCCTGATTCTCAATCCATTGTGGATTCCGTTAATGTTTTAAGGAAAGAAGGAAACACTATAAAGAATAAAATATATTTTCATGTAAAGCCTCTCTCACTTTCTCCTTCCAATCTTCATTTTATCCAATCTACAATGTCCTTCTTAAGCCGCTGCACCATATTTTCCTCACCTCTGACCACTAGAATTATAAATATTTCATAGTTTTAGTGTGGTTAGTATTTGCCAAGATATCTCAATTATAATGCAAACACCTTGATCTGCACTGAATGTTCATGTTAAAAACTGCAGTAGCTAAAAACACAATATTTCATGTTAATAGTTTAAGGCAGAATCCATTGAAATGCTGTGAATCTCAAAATAATTAGGAAAGCACTCATCTGTGAGTACTCATAGTGAGAAGGCCACATCCAATTTTCTCAAAAGAATAATAAACAGGAATTTCAGTAAGAAAATATAGCAGGCAGAGACTGAAGATGAACCCTCTCTACAATGCAGTATCTGGTTTAAAGTCCTCTTACAAATAAATAAAGCACATATATACCTGACTATATATAAAGACAAAAAATAAGAGAAACTGAATTTTTTTATGTTAAATTTGTTTCTCTCAACTCAGTTGTCATATAGATTCAGTAGAGCTTTTGCCTTTAACTCAACCATGTCCTCAGGTACAGGTAGTCCTCAATTTACAACCACAATTGAGTCCAAAATTTATGTTGTCAAGTGAGAAATTTGTTAAGTGAATTTTGCTTCATTTTCCAACTTTTCTCGCCATGTTTGCTTAGTGAATCATTGCAGTTCTTAAATTTGTAACACAGTTGTTAAGTGAATCTGATTTCCTCATTGACTTTACTTGTCAGAAGGTTGCAAAAGTGGATCACATGACTCCGGGACACTACAACCATCAAAAATGTGAGTCAGTTGTCAGCATCCAAATATAAATCATGTGACCCAGGAATAAGCTGTTGCCCCCACGGGGGGGGGAGACACACAGTGGGGGTAGTACGTTTATGCACTATTTATTGAATATTTAATAGTTTTTTTATTGCCCTTCCTTCTCTGGTACCTTAGTGTGATCCTTTAGTTACTTTTAAAATAGGAAATAATTAAATAGTATGTTTTTACCCATAAATGCTTTAATCATTTTAATCATTACCTAGAACTGAACCTTTATAGCAATTAAAGAAAATTGAGCTGCTTGTCTAATCTGTTATCATATTGAACTTTGTGGGTTCATTTCAAAACCTTAAAATGTTACTGTGCTCCTCAAATGTCCTTTTTGTGGCTATTCAAATAATGTGACTTAATCAACTGAAAAAGAGTCGAAGCACCTATCTGAAAACTTATCTTGGTCGGTAAGCCACTCCCACCCAGTCACATGACCTTTAAGCCACCCCGTCACATGGTTATCAAGCCACTCCCACCTGGTCACATGGCCGGCAAGCCACTCTTACCCGGTCACATGACCATCAAACCACACCCACAAAATAAGCCATGCCCACAGCGTGGCAGTAAAAAACTTTGGCAGCCCATCACTGATGCGACCATGAGGATGCTGCAATAGTCATAAGTATGAAAAATCAGCATGCGTTACTTTTTTCAGTGCCTTTGTAACTTTGAATGGTCACTAAATAAACTGTTGTAAGGACTACCTGTATAGCAATTAGGTTTCATTTGTAGCAAAGTAACACTGAAATTATGCTATACAGGAGGGAGAAGTACTAGGTTGACCTGCTTAGGACGATAAATGCAAAAGAGCCTAATTCCTGTTTTTTTTAAATTGTATAGTTAATTTTCGAGCTGATTTCCCATAAACAGAGTTTTTCTAGAAAGCTATTCCCTGCCCCTCCCCAAAGTACTAGAACCAGAGTTCAAATAATAAAATTGAATACTGGAAGAATCAGGACAGACAAAAAATATGTCACGTTTTTGCAAAATTCAGCAAAAACGTGACACACATACAGAATATAGTTGTCGGCTATGAACAAATTAACTGCCTTGGAAATGGTTCTGGGTTGGGCCGAGAGGCAAAAAATCTTTGCTTCCATGAGATGCTTAGCCTCGATGGGAGCGTGGCTGCCTCTTAAGTCCTTCTGCTTGGAAATTGGTAGACTTCCTTGTGCAGTCGGTTGAGCCACGGTGAGAACAAATTGCTGAAGTAAATGAGCCAAGGGTCTGATTCAGCAGGGCACTGCTTATGTTCTTAATGAAGAAATTAACAAATAAAATAAGGCCGTAATAATTGCAATCAGAATGAAGATCTTAATTAAGTTAGTAATGATGATATCACGCAGCTGTAACTATACTCATTTGTTCTTAGCAAATCAAGAAAAGTGAATATATAAAATATTTCCAAAGGATAGGTATACCACTTCTTGCAAATTGATTATTTTAAAAGATTTAATACTTTTTATTTAGACCCATAAAGCAGTTTGAGCTTGGAATAAGTATCTTGCTCTGTGAAAATTCTTAACAGATAGCATTTTTTCAATTCCCATTTTAGCCTGGCATCTCCCATCTCTTCCAGCTCTATTATTGAGCTGAGCTCAGTCACTTCTGCCCATTTTCCCTGTTGACATGGATAGAAAATTGAGCAATTACCCTTAAACGCTTTTCTTTTAGATCACCCAGATTGCTACATACACAATATTAAGTCCTCAATTGCCCCTGGCCAAAAGTGGTTCAACCAGGTCTGTCTTTTAGGAATTAAACAATTTTTGTTGCTTGCAAGAGTTTATTATTCCTAGGGTTGTCATCTACTAAATCCTATTAAAATAGTTTCCCGTGGTGCAAGCTAGTTTGTCTCTAAGTCTAAAAACAAGACAGAAATAAATGTCATTTCACTAATCATTCAATGTACATTGGCTAAGTATATCCATATGCATACATATACCACAAAGACAAGCATTGATTAAACTCTACTTCATCTATGCAAACTTTGCTAATGAATCCCATATCTAAAACAGAATTTGAATTCAGGAAATTTGTTGTTGTTTTTTAAAGTGAAGTTTGAAATTTCCATAACTTTAGTAGAGCTGAATGAAAAAGTACAATAGCAATATCTAGAAAGAAATGAAATGTCAGATTCAACATACACACCCAACAATGGGATTAGCTAGTGCTATTGTTCTTTGTTTAAATATTTTCAAAAAGAAACAGATACATTGAAAAGATGTAGTAAAAATATACATGTAGTACATACAAATTTGGGATTAACAGATTAACAGAGTTGGAAGGGACTTGCAGGTCATCTAGTCCAATCCCCTGCCCAAGCAGGAGACCCTACATCTGCCTCCACCTAGGATTGAACTCACAACCTCCAAATTGTGAAGCAAGAGCTCCACCTCTAGGCCACAGCAGCTGGTAAATACATAGTGTAAATAAATAAATAGTGGCAAATAAATAGTGTTATGCAGTAAAGGGGATAAGAAAGAGCAAGCAAACTTTTTAAAGGAAAGCATAAGAACTGAGAATATAGCTAAATATTATACCAACAACATTCATCGTTCTAACTCATTTGATTTTATCAAGTCGGAGAGGGGCGGCATACAAATCCAAATAATAAATAAATAAATAAATAAAATAAATAAATATATCACCTCATATATTGACTTTTCTTCTTTATAGCTGACCTATGTGTCCATTTAACTATAACTTTTTGATCCTCTTTCCATTTCACCCATTCATCTCCCTTCATATTTCTTTGCTATTCTTCTGTTTTGTCTTTTATCATCAAACTACACCAATATAGTTATTTCATATCAATTACTCATTTTGTATTCCCATTAATCCAGCTCCCATTAATTGACCTTATGTTTTATTTTACCACACACAATTCCCATTATATTTACTTTTATGTTTCTCTTAATGTACCAAAGTCTTACTTCCGTGTAAAAGAAAAGTAGGCATGGGGCCAGGTTCTCTGCATTATTACCTCCCCCTAAGGACATCTACTGTTCTAACATGATCAGATAGGATGGACATGCTCCTAGACTCTTCCCTTAAACATTGCCATCTTATGGAAAGTAGGAAGCCTGTCTTTTCCATGATAGTCCCTGCCCTATTAAAAAAATATTTTCTTTTGAAGTTTGTAGGCCTTTACTTCTGTAGCTTTCTGAAAAGCACTAAAGAGGTGGGTTTCCCCCAAAGCACTGAGATAGGGTGAGGTGGATGAGAGATTTTAATGAAGGGCAGTATGTTAACTTTGGTGACAATTTTTGAAATGTTTAATTGAATAGTAAATATTTAATAAATGTATTTATCATGTTTGTTTGTTTATTTATTTTTTTAAAATGTTGATTGGCAGTTGCTCAGAGTTCAATATAAGATGTGAGGCTATATAAATGTTTAAAATAAGAAAGATCAGCCAGTTTTGTTCCTTCAACAAATTCATTCTTCACCATAGAATCACGTTTCTATCACCATTTGAATGTCTTAAAATGTTTTCATATATTTTCCCATCTTTAGTGAGCATTTTACCAAGATACACAAATTCAAATAGTTGCATTAAGTTGTATTTTATATTTTATATTTAGGAAAGCAGAGTACAAGAATTTATTAAAGTGCTTGCCTTAAAAACATACATTGAAGAAAAACTGGGTATTGAAATATATAAAAAGTTGTAAATTAATAATATACATTAATATTCTAATGACTTTTGATATCAAAACCAAAACCAAATAGAACAAAATGCATAATAACATACAAATTACATTAGAAAGATATAATGAATTTCTTCGCTGTCTTCTGGCTAAAGAAAATATGTCAGATACATGAGAATACCTTAATTTAAATTTTAAAAGAAATCTGTACCTTCTCCATTATCTGCCTCTATGCTCTGTTGTCTTAGACGATGACTGAAAAATATTACAAAGTGAAGTCACCATTAGAGGCAAGTATATAAAACAATATCTTAAGTTTTCCTCTGAAGGAACTCATACAGCATTTTTTGGCTCTAATAAGCACTATAAACCTACAAATTATTACAAAAGAGAATGCATCTTTTCATATCTTTCTGCATATATATCAATCTTAGTGCCTCATAATTACATTGACTTCAGTGAAGACCATATCTGAAGATTGAATCAAAAGTAATGGCTCCAACACCATAATTTTAGCTTAAATAGGGATATTTTAATAAAAGGAACAAGAAAAAATATCCTTGAAATTAGCTCCAGACTTCAAGGATTTAACCAGCTTCTTTTGTAGATTTGATAAGAAAACATTTTCCAAGTCATTATCTTGATTTGCCATTTGTATTTCCCATGTAATTTTTAAAACCTCAGCCATTTTCTTTAATATATCCAGTAATCCAATAATAAAGTACAATAAAAATTTGTCCTTTTCTAAATCATTCTCTAGGCTTATCCTTTGTAATTCCACTTATAGTATTTCTCTGTCTTATTAGACAAAATTTATATCTATCATTTCCTCCTTAACATATTTTGGACATAATTAATCCATAGAATCAGATATCTTTACTGAAATTGTTGATATTGTAGCTATTAATTTCTAACTCAATTCTTCCAAGATCCCCTTTAATATTTCCAATGTTATGACATTTTGTGTCATTTTATAAGTCTCAGTTAACCAGTACCAAAAACAGGCTTGTATTTTTTCAATCAATTTAGAATCTTTAGTCGTCTGTAGCAGCTAGTTTCTAAAATCATAAAATCATTTATCTTTTGTTATGAACAAGGATAGTCAAACTAATTCTATTCATATGAGAAGTTATTTATTTTTTGTAATTAAATATCAATATTCAAAATTTAGCTTGACCTTTAATAAATTTCTTACATCAAAATCATATTTAGCTTTTTTCTGGTTATTTCAAATTCTTTATTTTTAGCTTGCAATTAATTTTTCTTTGGTTCAATATTGCAGCTAAATTCACCCAGCAACTTTGTTCAAATTTGTTGTTGCAAAAGTCTCTAACAGCTTTAAAATGGTTAATAGGCAATTTCTGAAAGTAAGAAAAGAGGCTTGCAAAAATAGTGTCTTTTAAAAGGCTTTGCTTGTCAGGGACAAAGGATCAGATCCACAGGTGGAAATCCAATTAAACTGATTTATTGCTATCCATCCCTATGCACAGGAATATTCTCAACCCATGATTAGTATTTACTAGGAGTTAAATAAAGGTCAACTGAATTCAAGGGACTTTGGGCTTAGTCTGCTTATGGTTACATAGACATTCTAGGCTGATTCCTGTTTTAACTCTTCCCCCGGGTTCTGCAAACTCTGTCTCTTACACTGCTGCAATCCCTTTGTCTTCCATTGCTAAAATTCACAGAATACTTGTCAGTCTCCACAAGGAACAGACACCTAGAGCATATGAGGGTGATCTCCTATCCTCTTGTTATCTGGAGAGGGGTTTTTAAAAAACCCACAGTCTACTCATTGGTGTTTACTATGGTCACTTTAACCTGGCTACACTTTTGCAGATTTTCTCTTCAATTTGTTTATTTATTATTTATTTATTTATTCGATTTCTATGCCGCCCTTCTCCTGAGACTCAGGGTGGCTTGCAGCAAAAATTTGCTATGCCTTCCTAACAAGATCAGTTCATCAAACTTTCTCATGGGAAACTTGACAGTTGTTGCCACAGGTCATTCGCTTCATTCTTAATCACACAGAGAAATCAGCTGTTTCTGGTTCACCATCACATTTTTGGCACTGTGACGCACACAGTATTTGCTTTACAAAGTCATGTTGCCATAACCAACTGCATTTAGCAGTCTTGAAGAGGCATATGTTCAGCGATGGTGTGCTGCTCAAAGTGTACTGACAAATACCCACCACAGGTTCATATTTCACAAACAAAATCACAACTTTTTTTTTACAGCAAATTCTCACCAATCAAAGTGTAAGAACATATGCTAAACCAGTGTTTCCCGACCTTGGCAACTTGAAGATATCTGGACTTCAACTCCCAGAATTCCCCAGCCAGCTGGCTGGGGAATTCTGGGAGTTAAAGTCCAAATATCTTCAAGTTGCCAAGGTTGGGAAACACTGTGCTAAACTACACTTCAGAACTTCTACTGCATCTGTACTGCCATCTGTTGGAAGATTTAATATTGGCAGCGCTACTTTTTTTTCATGGGCAACCACATAAATTTAATGAACAAACAGATAGACAAACCATTGTAAAAATCCAATCCACAAGCACCGGCAATGAAAGAAGCTTTTTAAAAGAGTGGCTTCCAAATATACAGTTGTTATTTTAAATTATTTATAATACTGTACTTCAGATTTTAAGTTGAAGTTCTTTGGAAGATCATAAGACTAATCTATTCCCCTTTGGCATTTAAGAATCCAGTTCATAAGATTGTGCAGCAAACAAATTTCCAAGAAAAGATTAATGGGAGAATACATAGATACAGATCTTTGCACATATTGCCAACTTGTGCCTTTTCCCAGGGCCATATACTATATGAACTCAAGCAGTTATCTTTGACCAAAGGATGAATATGCAGATGCACCCATACCTGCTGTGAATTGCCTTTCCCCCTTTAAATCTAGATCATTGCATAGCCCTAATAGCTTGTAACCATTTCAATACACGTGACCAATCTACAAAAAATATATACAGGGACAGTAGCCCTGTATATGATGAACACAAAATGATGAAAATGAAACAGTTTCTCTTAACATTTATGTGGAAACATAGTAGATAATGAGGGAGTCACTTACTCTTCAACTTCTGGTTCTGCAGGTTTCTTTTTTGACCTAAAAGACAACAAAGGTCTACAGTGAACAATGGAAAAAACAAAGCTCACAATAACTTTTCACAGTGTTACTTCATGATAAGTACATTTTGATTTAGTGCATTCACCTGAAAGGAAATATACACTCTCTCTTTAATGCCTGGGGATTAAGTGTGCTGCTACCAGTGACTTTACCCCAGAGAAATTCTCTTTGTTCCTGATTTATCAAAAGAGGAATAATTGGGAAATTCCCTTCCTTCATATCTTTGAAAGCTAGATACCTTTACTAGAATGAACACCATTGGCTCATTAAGAATTTTAAATCTTTATATTTAACAGTGCCAATCTGGGGGGGGGGGGGGGATAAGAGGAAAGGAAGGAAGGAAGGATTATTGCTTTATGGAGAACCTGATCACTGTCAGTTGTTTCTTCCAGCCCAGGGTCTTATAAAAGAGCATATATCCAAACAAACAGCCTGGAGAAGAACCCACAAATTAAATTAAAACACAAATTCTATTGCAACAAGCGTTACTGATCTGAGCTGGCTGTTCAAATTCACTACATTTCCTTGAATTAACTATTGACTATGGCTTAGTTCTTAGCTGCTCCTATTTGGGGTTAAGTAACCACGAGCAGGTGAAACCCAACTTTATTCCTTGAATCCAGCATGAAAATAAGATATTAAGAAAGCCCTGACCCAATACAGTTACTGCAAGCGATTTAGATGGGGTGAACTTGTTAAAATAGTACCCTGATTGTATCATCACTGTCTTTTTTATTTTATGACACTAAACATTAAGAAGCAAACAGAATCCATTCTTCAAGGGAATATTTTTTGTACTTATCTCAACACAAGTGTAGTTTTGTTTTACTCTTTTTTTAGAAAGGCCCTGTATTAATGAGATGGGCAGCACAGAAATGTAATAAATAAATATAATTTTAATATTCTATTTGAGTCTATAACGTATTTTTATTAACTTATTAATGTTTTGTCTCTTAAGTTGTTAGTCATCATCAATAATGAAAAGATTAGAAGATACATTTGAATAAATAATTAAATATAAATAAATTAAATATCAAATATAAACTCATCCTCAATGTTTATTTTTCTTCTTCTCAACTCATCCAGTGGTATCAACCCACCACTGAAAGAGATGCAAACATTCTCATAGTGTGGAATCTCTTGGGGTGGAATTTCCCCACATTCACTACAAGAATCTGCATTCATATGATCTACATCCATACACAGCTTTATGGAAGAGATCAGTAGTGGGTTTCACTTACCTTCGCTACTGGTTCAGAACTGTCAACACTCGCACGCGGTGCTTCTGCACATGCTCAGAACCTTCTGAGCATGCCCAGATCGTCCATGATTATATCCGGGTGAGTGGCCAGAGCAGCTGCTCCTGGTTCATCCGATCCAGGGCAAACCAGTAGCAACCCACCACTGGAAGAGATGCAAACATTCTCATAGTTCATTGTATATAAGACTCAAGCACACAAATTATTCACAATATCACTATTACCACTGGAGCTACAGTAGTGCAATGGGTAGAACATAATACTGCAGGCTACTTCTGATGATTACTGGCTGCAAGCAGTTTGGCAGATCAAATCTCACCAGGCTCAAGGTTGACTCAGCCTTCCATCCTTCCAAGGTGGGTAAAACGAGGACCCAGATTGTTGGGGGCGATATGCTGATTCTGTAAACTGCTTAGAAAGGGCTATGAGGCAGTGTATAAGTCTAAGTGCTATTGCTATTGCTATTACTACTCTTTTGCACCATCTGAAATAGCTCTCAAAGTTGAATTGAATACATTGAATCATGAGGAAAAAATATGTCCTAGGGAGATATTTTTTTACACTATTATGTGAAAAGCAGCCTCTGAATATTTTTCAAAAATAAAGCAATGTAAGAATAAAGCTTTTTAAACTCTCATAGGATGATTATGATATAACCCTACCTTTGCCCTGGTACTTTTAACTATAAACGATTATTATTAAACCCAGCTATCTCTTTTGACGCTGGAAGTATTCATTTTAGATGCCCTGAAGATCAAGAACAATCTGCTTGTATTTCTATCAGTTTTTAATAACATTTAAAGGTTATTAAATAATAATAATGATGATGATGATGATGATGATGATGTGGTTGGACTAGATGATTTCCCTTCCAACAACAAATGGCATACAAATCTAATAAATAAATAAATTATTATTATTATTATTATTATTATTATTATTATTATTATTATAAAAAAATAATATTGTGAAGATGGGACAGAACAAGATAGCAGATAACTTGCTTGTTCTTCACTACTCCAGCAAGCTCAGAACTAATTCAGATCCGATTAGGAGTGCTTGTTCAATATTCAAAATGTAGAACATAGAGGTTGCTGAACCAGCACTTTGAAAAGTTAATTAAATGTCAGGTTTCTTTTTAACAGATACTCCATCACTTGCTGATTGCTTTGACTGTTTCACAAGATGAAGTTTTTTTAACTCTGCACATTGGGAAATACTCTTTTCCCACTCCCTGGAGCAAAGAGCAAAAGCATGACAAGGTACATAATAAGGCCGTACTCTACCACCACATTTTCTGCTTTTACAGAAAAGCTATCACTGAAAATTTCAGAGATAATGCCTATTTCTTAAAGACTGTAGAAATTGTCTCATTCTCATCTTTTAAAAAGCAGCCATTGTTTTCAATTATACGAACAGTGCAAACTTTTCATGTTTTGGTTCAAATAATTTGGTTCTAGTCAAAGAGACATTTCAATTTTCCAAAATGGGAAGAGTTTTACTACACCATGATTCTTACTAGGGGAGCTGGTGCTACAATATGTGATGTTGATATTAGAAGACACAAATACACCCAGCTAGGAATCTGAAGAAGAGTCAGATGATAGTAACTTACAAAAAAGAATAGAGTGATAATGATTATAGGATAAACTAACAATGATACATCAGCAAGTAGTAAAGCTGCAAGTAAGCCTTCCTTGAGGTTTGTTTTAATACTAATGCTTAGAAAGCGTTTCTTGCTGTTTCAAAAAGAGTAGAAGGAGAGAAGCTAATGCTAAAGGAATATATGGAATAAAATATGAAAAAATGTAAGACTATGAAACAATTCAAAGTTGCTGAAATACCACCCCAGAAAAATGGAGAAAGTACAGCAAAGGAGAGAGGGAAAAGAGAAGTAAAAGAAGAAGAAGAAATAAAGAGGAGGGGGAAAGAAGAGAAGAGGGGAGAAGAAAGTTAGGAGAGAGGGCAGAGGGAAAATAGAGAAGAGGAGAAGGAGAGAAGAAAGTAGGTTTAGAAAGAGGAAGGGAAGGGAAGAAGAAAGAGAAGGAAGGGCTGTACGAGATAGGAAGGGAGGATGGTAAAAAAAAGCAACTTTGAATCAACTAAGATAAATATAGAATATATGTATAAAGATTTTTTAAAAGAATGAAATGAGAAATGAGATGATAAATATGTGAAAATGTGAAATATGTGTATGGGAATAAAAATATAAAACTTTTTCTTAAAAAAAAGCATGTTAGTGTGAATAAAGGCCACTTCCCTTAAATTTTAAGTAGACACAACCTTTTAGAAATTTTATGTGATTGTTTGTTTGTTTGTTTGTTTATTGGATTTCTATGCTTGAAATCCAATTAATAAATGAAGCCTGTCCCCAGATGTTTGTCTCCAAATTAAAAGTACTTCTTGCAGATCAGCTAAAAGTGTGAAACATTAACAACTGAGCATAGACACACAAATAACTAGGGATATCCCACAAAACCCCTTTGCAAGCCTCCACAAAAGTACAGTTGTTTACTTGAAGGAGAGCTCTGCTCTCACATACATATTTTACGAAGTATCCCTTTTGAATAACTTACCCAGCTATGATTCAAAAGCTATCAAATCTAATTATGCAGTACTCTGATTCTAATGTCACCTATGCAGATTTCTTCCGTCACAAGTGGTACATGTTCTGATGACAGACAGACATAGAAAGGTACAACTCTCTGCTCAGACTAGAGTTAACCCCCCACACCTTCCCTAAGAGTTTCAGAGAACTCAAAAGCTTATACCCTCTATTCATCCCTTTGATTAATCTTAATATGGATTACAATCCACAAAAATTGTTTTATAAATCAACCGAGATATCATGGTTTTTATGTGTATATTGTATCTATTTCATAAAGAAAACACAGGTAGTCAAGTTCATTGAATGACTGCTCAAAGTTATGACACTGCAAAAATGACTTATGACTGTTTTCCACACTTATGACCATTGCAGCCTCCCCATGGTCACCTGTTCAAAATTCAGATGTTTGGCAACTGGTTCCCATTTATAATAGTTGCAGTGTCCCGAGGTCATGCGATCACCTTCTGACAAGTGAAGCCAGATTCACTTAACAATCTTGTTACTACTAACTTAACAACTGCAGTGATTTACTTAGCAACAATAGTTGTAAAATGGGGTAAAGCTCACTTAACAAATGTCTCACTTAACAATAGAAATTTTGGATTCAGTTGTGATTGTAAGTCGTGGGCTATCTGTAACCCAGGAGAATTATTAAAAAGAGAGAAAGCTATGCCATGGTTTGTCCTGAAACTGTTGCATAAAACAAATAAAATACTGTATATTGCTGGACAGAACTCCTCCTTTTTCAGATGCAAACTCTAGGACAAATGTTTGAAATGGAGACAGCTTTCCTATAACACCTATGCATATAACACAGATGTTCAGATTTTCTTTCCCTCTTACTGCTAAGCAGTTTTCTAGTTTTGGAGTGAGGAAGCAATGCTGTGTCTCAGAGGTTAAGTGCTGAAGGGTGAAAGGCAGCATTAATGTAGACATCCTCTTTGTTAAAACATTTTATTCCTATTTAATGGAATATTGAAAAGATTTAATGGAGATAAAATAGCTAAGCTTCAAGAAGAGCCAGGATACTAAATTCATGCAGGATGACAATGTTCAGCGGTTAATTAGACACCGTTAACCTGTTTTAACAGATGACATAAGTGGGATAAATGTGGGCAAATGCCCTTGAAATTCGTTAATATCTCTAGCCCACAAAGGCTAGTTATTCTTCTTTCTTGTACTACTTATGCTTCATGTAGCTACAAGTCAGTTTACTGTAAAGGTACTGTATATAAGAGAAAAATTTCATATTGTTAAGGGAGAGTAAAAAAAATAACACAAAGTATTATGATGAATACTGGAGAAAAAGGCATGAACTGAAAAAGACTATGAGAAAAAAATTATTAAATATAAGTAGTAAAATGCTGCCTCGGAGTCCTCGGAGAGGGGCGGCATACAAATCCAATTAAATAAATAAAATAATCATACTAAACCATTCGAGGTGCTACCTTTGTTTTCCTGAAACTTGCTTAAGAATTTTTTATTTTTAGATCTCCTTAAATACAAAAGGGATTTCAGGGCAGCTTCTAAGCAAGAGAAATAAAAAAGACACATTGACTATCAATTGCAAATATCAGGCCCAAAATATTAGCCTGATTATATCTTTACGCAACAGCCATCTTCTAAGGAAATGTATGTAAATAGCATCATGTTATTTATTGCCTTGGCACAACCAAGTGCAATAGGTCACCATTGGCTAGAAACGCTGAAAAAACAGTTAAATAGCACATTCAGTTCAACAGAAGGAAAAGAAAGTAGAATAGGCAAATAATCTATAAGATTAAAATTAACTATGCAAACAATGTGCAGATGAGTTTGAAGAAAGCAAAAAGCTCTATTAAGGCGATTTTGCTACAAAGGAGTCAGTTTGGGTTTCTCCTTCTTCATCAGACTAACATTCTGAGAGAGCCAGCTTGGCTTGGTGGTTAAGGCACCAGAACAGAAAGCAAGAGATTGAGTTCTAGTCCCACCTGAGCCATGAAAGACTACTGGGTATCACTCATCTTCAGTCCAACTCACCTCACAATGTTGTTGTTGTGGGGGTGGGGCTAATAGGACGAGGATATGTTTGCTGCCTTGAGTTATTTGTAAAATTAAAGGCGGGATATAAACGAACAAAATAAAATACACATTTACTATCAATTGCAAATATTAGGCACAAAATATTAGCCTGATTATAACTATCAAATATTAGCCATCAAAGTCACATTATTCTCCAGTTCTAATACAGATTGATGTTTTCTGATCCTGTTTGCACAACATACTTAGTTAATCAGCTATTAGTATAATGAAGCCTAGCCTCCTTACTGGAATTCTACTGGCACTCGGACACACTCTTAGGAAAAGAGGAGCCTCAACTATTTTCTCCAATCTTGGCTGCAATCAATGAGGAACACAGAAATACAGACAAGCTTCAGGATTATCACCAAGTTCTTTTTCATTGATCATACAGGTATTAGTAGTAAGAATATAATATACTGTAATAGAATATAATAGAGAATAGAGAATAGTATATAGTATAGAATATAGAACAGGATACTAATAACTAAAGATCTAAGTGCCAAAGCCCACTGCAACAACATCGCTAAGAAGGCCTCAAGAGTTGTTAACCTAATCCTACGTAGCTTCTGCTCTGGAAATCTCACACTACTTACCAGAGCTTACAAAACTTTCACCAGACCCATCCTCGAATACAGCTCATCTGTTTGGAACCCATATCGCATCTCAGACATTAACACCCTTGAAAATGTTCAAAGATACTTCACAAGAAGAGCCCTTCATTCCTCCACTCAAAACAGAATTCCCTACAAAACTAGACTTACAATCCTGGGTCTTGAAAGCTTAGAACTACGACGCCTTAAACATGATCTAAGTATTCCCCACCAGATCATATGCTGCAATGTCCTGCCTGTCAAAGACTACTTCAGCTTCAACCACAACAACACAAGAGCACACAACAGATTCAAGCTTAACATTCACCGCTCCAAACTTGACTGTAAAAAATATGACTTTAGTAATCGGGTTGTTGAAGCGTGGAACTCATTACCGGACTCCGTAGTATCATCCCCTAACCCCCAACATTTTACCCTTAGACTATCCACGGTTGTCCTCTCCAGATTCCTAAGAGGTCAGTAAGGGGCTAGAGTGCCTTCCGTCCCCTGTCCTATAGTCTCTCCTATATCTCGTATTTCTTCTCTACTATATCCTCTATAACCTTCATTGTTTATTACTGTGTATTGGTCAAAATAAATAAAAATAAAATGAAATAATAAGAACAGAATAGAATTTTACTGGCCAAGTGTGATTGGACGCACAAGGAATTTGTCTTGGTGCATATGCTCTCCGTGCACATAAAATAAAAGATACATTTGTCAATGAAAGGAAGATGAAAAGAGTAATGGAGAACAGGCAAGCTCCAGGGGTCCCAATTTTACACAAAAGCTTACAATTTTCTCTACTTGTCTATCCCTACTATTTGATTCCTTTGCAGCAACAACACCCTTCACCATAACACAAGATCATCTTAGGAAGTAGAGGATCAGTTATAATGATTCCTGCCCAAGCAACTGACTGACAACCAACACAGAGAGACTCCAATGTGAAACTCATAAGAAAAAAAAAGATTATTTCTTTCTGCAAGGAAAACAGAACTAATGAAACAGAAAAGTAACAGAAAAGGAAATAGGCCTGGGCATATAGAACCCATAAGAGGGACAAAGGAGACGTGACAGAATTACCTTAAGCCGTTTAGAGCGCATCCTGGAGATCCAGCACACCTAGTCAGGCAATATTGTGTAAATATTTTCAGAATTTGGGGACAAGAGTCTCTAATGAGCTTTTTCCATTTGGCAGTAACCGCAAAGAATTTCACTGAGGTGGGATAAAGTAACTTGATTAACTTTTACAGCCAATCATTGTCAAAAAATTGTTCAGCAGCGAATAGAACTTGATTTTTCTAATGGGTCTCTGCCCTCTTCTCAGAATACTGAATAAATGGGACTGAGCAACTGCTTCACTTTGAATGGGGGAACCAATATTTGCATGAAATTGCTGAAAGGGGGATGGCATCTAACTCCAACAAAATCTGGAACTATTTTGAATTAAACTGTTATCATAAACATCTCTGATTTAATCTTTAGCTGATTGAATTTGGGTATTCACATAATGGTCCCCCCTACACCCTCCCATGACCAATTAAGCAACTTGTGCAAGCAAAGCTTTTGTTTATAATACACAAACCATCACAAGACAAATTAAATGGCATGGAGCATAATTCTGTGTGCCACTGAAACAAAGACTGGAATGTATACTTATTTCTGTGCAATGTTTGCCCCCTTCTGACTAAATTTATAATGCTATTTACTTTCCCCTTTTCCTATATCTCCACTTTAAATTCCTCACTAGTAAAGTTCTGCTTTAAAAAAAGAAAAACCAAAAACCTAATGTACCAGTTAATAGGAATTCCCTCCCCTGTCCTAATGTTTCTCTTTTACCAGTATTGTGTATATAGATATTGTTATATCTTTGTATACTACCAATGCATGCTTGACAAAACAAATAAAGATAGATAGATAGATAGATAGATAGATAGATAGATAGATAGATAGATAGATAGATAGATAGAAATGTAAATCACACACAAATAGGAATCACAGAAATCTCATTTTTTGCTAAATATTTATCCAGGTTTTTGCTGAAAATTCTTATTCAATTTTTTATTGATTGATTGATTAATTGATTGATTGATTGTTAGAGTTGGAAGGGACCATGCGGGTCATCAAGTAATACAGAAGGTTTGCATTCAGTGAGTGGCTGGAATGATATGGTTACTGTACTCTGCAAGGTTTAACAATAACTTTTAGCTGAGATTCTGAATACCAAAGACTTGACTGAACTTAGCAACAAGCAATGTTGCACTCAAGAATCTTATTACTTTGAAAATTCCCAGAAATGAAGAGCATATGAATATATGTTCACAAAAGCAGACAGCTTGACTTTTTACTTCTGGAAAGTAATAAAATAAAAATTTCTTCAGTGCTGCCAGTTATTAAGAATGGAACCGTCTGAGCTCTGCAGGAAGTCGGGGAGTAGAATATCAAAGCTATTGAAGGTCCAAATGCAGAAGACCCATCACAGCTGAAGGGGATGTTTCCAAATGGAAGTGAATGCACTGCCTAGCCTAAGCTGTTTCTCTTTTATGAATGACCTGCAAAACGAAAACTCTTGAAGATGCCCTCTTGCTAGAAGAACAGAAAGGAAAAGAAAGTACTGATGTTCACAGAAATTCTATTTTTGAAGTAAGGATTCATCAAAGGAAAAGTATTGCTAGGCTTTATCATATTAAAAATCTCTGCTTTTGAACAAAACTACTGACAATATTAGGGATATGCACCGATAGCCCCCTACTCAAGGAACAGGGGGAGGCAGAAACAGTTTCATTTCTAAGGTATAAACTACAACAGAACAATTTGCAGGCCAAGGTTTTTGACTATCATGATACACAACCTGGGCAGTAATTTACTGTACATTCAAACTAAAGAATCAGGGCAGGATTCCCAATACCTAAGAGCAGGAATTCTGCATTTAATCTGCTTCCTAATACTCTCTAGAAAATTATTTATTTTTCCATTTCTATTTATAAATCTCATACCTGCCAAAAATTTCAAATATCTGGCTGTTATACAGTATATTTTTATTTAGGAATGAAAAGAAAGAGGAAATAATATTCATAAAATACATGTGTACATAATGTACAAACATATATAAAATGTAATTTGAATAGAAAAATTAGAGCTTTCTACTGCAGAACTGAACACCCTTGCTAGAGCTGGGCAGGACTTCTTGAAGTATCTCTTTTTACTGTGTTTGCTTGGGTTTCGGAACAGAAAGTAGCATCACAATTGTTATATTTATGATTTTTTATTTGTATTAAAAACTAAATAGAAACAGAAAGATTGTTCATTTTTGGATGGAATTATAAATGTATGAAAGGATGGATCTTGTTAGCTCTACCTTAATTACATATGAATGATATCATCCAATAGGGCAATGTGTTATATTTATTTATTTTATTTATTATTTAGATTTGTATGCCGCCCCTATCCGCAGACTTGGGGCGGCTCACAACAGAATAAAAACAATTTATAACAAATCCAAATATAATTTAAGATATTTAAAAAAACCCAGTTTGATTTAAAAACCCCATTTACTAAACAAACATACATACAAACATACCATGCATAAATTGTATAAGCCCGGGGGAGATGTCTCAGTTCCCCCATGCCTGACAACAAAGGTGGGTTTTAAGGAGCTTACGAAAGGCAAGGAGAGTAGGGGCAGTTCTAATCTCTGGGGGGAGTTGGTTCCAGAGGGCCGGGGCCGCCACAGAGAAGGCTCTTCCCCTGGGGCCCGCCAAACGACATTGTTTGGTCGATGGGACCCGGAGAAGGCCAACTCTGTGGGACCTTATCGGCCGCTGGGATTCGTGCAGCAGAAGGCGGTCTCGGAGATATTGTGGTCCAGTGCCATGAAGTGCTTTAAAGGTCATAACCAACACTTTGAATTGTGACCAGAAACTGATCGGCAACCAATGCAAACTGCGGAGTGTTGGTGAAACATGGGCATACCTAGGTAAGCCCATGACTGCTCTCGCAGCTGCATTCTGCATGATCTGAAGTTTCCGAACACTTTTCAAAGGTAGCCCCATGTAGAGAGCATTACAGTAGTCGAACCTCGAGGTGATGAGGGCATGAGTGACTGTGAGCAGTGTGTCCCGGTCCAAATAGGTCCACAATTTTCCAACAAAAATTATAACCTCTCATCTATTTGAATATTACCATTCCTGAATTCTTGGGAAGGCTGATTGCAAAATTCACTGAAATAATTGCAAAGCAATGGATAAGAACCAGTATGGTATATGAGTTGAGGTGTTGGACCACTAATGTTGTGGGCCATGTACCAATCCACTTGCAGTGGTGGCAAGTCTCTAGTTGACTTTCTGACAATCACTCTCTTTCAGCCCAATCTACATGCAAAGTTGTTCTGGAAAAAAAATAGGAAGACGGTCAGCATATACCACCCTGCGCCCCTGGATAAAGATGAAGATAAAATTTAATGACAGTAATCTTAGAGAATACCTTAATAATCGGAATAGAAAATAGGTCAGCAAGTGCTGTATTGCCTCTGTACAAATTAATGGTGAGACCACAGTTGGAGTACTGTGTACAGTTCTGGTCATCGCACCTCAAGAAGGATATAATGGAGCTGGAAAGGGTGCAAAAAAAGGCAATAAGAATGATCAAGGAAATGGAGCACCTCCCTTAAGAGGTGACTTGATCAAAGTGTATAAAATCATGCATGGAATAGAAAAGGTGGATAGAGAAAAATTATTTTTTCTATCACACAATACTAAAACGAGGGGGCACTCTCTAAAGCTCATAGGTAAGAAAGTGAGGACAAATAAAGGGAAATATTTCTTCACCCAGAGGGTCATCGGTTTATGGAATTCACTTGCAGAAGAGATCGTGGCAGCTGACAGCCTGGATAGCTTCAAAGCAGGATCAGACAGATTCATGGATGCCAAGTGTATCGGTGGTTATTGAAACGGATGTCCAAGTGCTACCTCTAAGTTGATGAGGCAGACAGGATTCCCTTGGGTACCATTTGTTGGGAGTCAAGGGAAAGGGAGGGTTTTGCCTTCTCTTTCTGCTCTAGAGCCCCCATGTACAATTGGTGGGCTACTGTGTGACACAGAATGCTGCACTCGATGGCCTTTGGCCTGATTCAGAATGGCTCTTCTTATATTCTTATGTTCTAATAATTCCTAGTTCCTTATTAGGTTTAACCTAAAGAATTGGTGGGATCACAAAAAAGACAAAGTAATAGAAAATGAAGAAACTAAAATGTTCTAGGCAGGATGATTTGATTTAAATCACTAGTAAAAAGGCTTGATTGAAATCATACTTTTTAAAGAGCAACTGTCATCTCCGTCCCACAGCACTCCTCCTCTGACCTGGGTTGACTCACCGACAGTCCCAATATCGCAGAATATATAGCTTCATGCCACACAATTAAGCTCCATTTCATGCTGAATAAACTGAATTATTAATGTATTTAAAATAGTATACTAGCTTTAGATAAATTTTTACTCCAAAAGCATTTTATTAAAATAAATTTGTTTTTAAAAATCTGATTTAAATTTTAAAAACCCAATTTAATTTTTTTTTAAATTCATTTTTAAAAAGCTATTTGTATCCACCCTGGCTCTGGGACTTCAAACGGACAAGAATCCAGGTATTGATTACTGGTGGGGTACAAAAAGGTACAAAAAGACCGAAACAGAGGAGGTATTTCGGTCTTTTTGTACCTTTTTGGCTTGTTGATTGTTTCCTGTGCAGTTTGTATATGTTGCTTATGTCTATGTGTCCATTAATGACCTATTTGTCAGAATGCCAAGCTTTCAGAAGAATTCAAATACCTTCTTACCAGCAATCAACATCCAGATGAACATAGATTAGCTCCAAGATTAATATCAGACCAATAATCATGAAGAAAATAATACTCCAACCAAGGAATTGCCAAATAAGCTAACAGTAAACAGTCCAACCAAAGCATTACCAACACCACTTCCATCAACACTGACAGGCAAACCACTAGAATAAAAACTGGGAGCAAATCCCACTCTTTACTAGCATTGTTGATGTTACCTACATTGGGTAATGAAAGCTGTGTAAGAAAGCAAATTACAAATATTGAGATTAAAAAATTGGAGAAACTCACAAAATACAAAGACCTGCAAATAGAAATAGAATGACTATGTCAAAAAAGAAAAGCAAAGAGAATAATATTAGTAGTAGGCACTTTGGCTGCAATCCCAAAACAATTGAAGTTCCACTTGAACACCATTGGCATTAACAAAATCATCATCAGTCAACTGCAAAAGTCAACTTTACTTGGAACAGCTTACATCCTGAAACAATATCCATAGCACCATCAAATAGGATCTCCCTATCCCAGGTCCTTGAGAAGGACCTGACAGGTGGATAAAAATGCCAAAGTTAGTGTAAACATCTGGCTGACTGTGCATTGAACCATAATTTAATAAATCTGTATGCCACTCAACTTCCCATGAATCTGGACAACTCACAACAATCAAACAAAGAAGAAAATACAATTTATTTGTTTATTTTACACATTTCTGAACTACCGATCGCCCTCAAAGAAGGAGTTCATTAGTTTAAACTAACATATGATAAAAAGATAAAAAGTGGCAAGAATGACAGACCAAGTGGAACGAAGCACCAGGTTTCATTTTCCCTTGCCAAAGGCCTGAATGAACTTGCCATAGTTTGGCTATTTCAGTTTGTGTGTATGTTTGGTTTTTATAATAAGGGTTTTTAGTTGTTTTGTTAAATTGGATTGTTACATGTTGTTTTTTATCATTGTTGTTAGCCACCCCGAGTCTGCGGAGAGGGGCGGCATACAAATCCAATAAATAATAATAATAATAATAAATAAATAATACAGTAATATCTAACGATTGTAAAAGGTATTACAAGATATAAAACTTACTAAAATGCCATTTCTTTCTGCAAGGTGAATCACATTCTTTAATAGACTAGAAAATGTTAACCCAGTCCTAAAACTTTTATAAAGAGGCACGCTTCAGAATTATGCCTCCATTTGTAACACATATTGGCATGCTATTTCCTGTAGCTTGAGTTCACCTTGACAATCTGCACCCTTAGCTTCGAAATTTAGTCGATTAATCTTTTCTTATTGCTATTTGGGAAACCATGCCTTTTAATAGCTTGGATGAAAGATATTCGTTAAGTGCAATTTCTTTAGGATTTTTTTTTTT
Source organism: Erythrolamprus reginae (assembly GCF_031021105.1). Classification (NCBI taxonomy): domain Eukaryota; kingdom Metazoa; phylum Chordata; class Lepidosauria; order Squamata; family Dipsadidae; genus Erythrolamprus; species Erythrolamprus reginae. The sequence continues at coordinate 67,761,552 of NC_091950.1, forward strand.
TAAGATAGCAGAAAAAAGAAACAAAAATCTTACAGCCATCACTAGGACTACCTTAAGATAATGAGTGTTTCTTTTTCTGGACTCGCAAAGCCAACCAGCCCGGCAATGACAGTGAAGGAGAAGAGGACAGGAACTGGTTAACATTCCTGAAACATCTACTCTATAAAAAGAAAGCCACAGACTGCAGCTTTACCGCCATCTTGATGTCCTTGATGAGTGCTGATGCTTGTGGAGGCGGCTAGCACCAGCACAGCCCAAGAGAAGGAATGAGAGGCCAATGGAGATTTATGTGAAGAGAGTGAGATGGACAAGGTAAAATTGTCAGGAGGAGTTGTTAGAAAGTAAAATATATTGTGACAATTCCACTCCTGCCGTTCATCAATAAACTGACAGATCATTTAGTGTCAATTAGGTGTGATAGATGGACAAGTCCCCATGATCCCAGGCCAAAATTAATAGCTGGGAGGGAGAGGGTGATTGAAAATGACGTCTGACATTGAGAAGAAAGTCCTGAAGGTCCCCAAGGGGCCATTACTTGCTCATTCCCTTGCAGATCAATGCAGGAACAAACCCAAAAACTGACACTTCAAGCCAAAACTTAATCAGACTTCCTTTTTCTTAAGTTTTGCTTCTCAAGCAGTGCGTCCTTACACTGCTTCCTGTCTTCTCTCTCACCTAGCCAAAGAACAGAGCAACAGGTCACAATGAAAAGTCCGAAAACTCTCTTTCATCATTTAAGAGTTTGAATTCAACAATTAAAATTCAGGCTTTATAGATATACCACAACCAACCAGTTCAGCTATTTGTTGTTGTTTCCCATTTAAGGAATTGGATGGAAAAAAATATGTATGAACCAGCGTGTATTCATATGGAGCATTCTGCTCATACTTCTTTACATTTAAAAATCCTGTGTGGTTAGAAATATAAACAATATCCACATTCCACAGATGAAATAATCCCTACATTGACAATAAAATGTTTTGTTTCCATTATACCTTTAATATCTTTTAACATTATAGAAGACTGAAAAGTACTGTTTTTATGAGTAATTACTGTAATTATTTTGTTCAAAACTTACATTATGTTAAAGTTGTAGGCTGGACAATAATATAAATTAGAATTTGCACTAGTTTAGTCAGTTTATCTTCAATAATGTAGTTAAAATTATCATAGCACTTAATTGGAGAATTCAGTCTCCAGAAATTATACTTTCAGTTCCTAGATATCAGCTTTAAATGATAAACATTCCATAAGTAGTTGAGTTAGCTAAGGTAAGCAGCAGTTCAGCTATCACTTAGGTGAGAGACACTACAAAATCCCAGGAGGTAAATGAGGCTAAGATTTTTTTTAAAACTGGAAGAAGGCAATAAGAAACCATTCTATACTGTTGTCAAAAAAAACCACATGGATGTTTTTATGCAGTCACCAGTCTTAAATGTCAGTTTTTACTTCTGTAGAAGATAACTGTATCCCAAAGCATATCCTGCCATTTAATATTCTAAGGCTGGGTTCCCCAACCCAAGGGTCCGTGGAACGGCATCAGCCCATGGCGTGCCTGAAACAGGACTGTGCAAACGGGTGAAGCCCCAGCCACAGGATTCAGGCAGCACGTGAAACCATGACCCCTCCAGCCTGTGGAAAAGTACAATTAATTCCTGATTAGCGTGCAAATAATGGAGAAACCGGGAATCTGGAATTTTAGGAAGGTTAGGAGTGAATAGACACAATCAGGCAAGACACCACCATTTTAATAAAGTTTTCTGAAAACAATTATTTTGCTAACACAAACATCAGTAGTATATATGAACAATATCAGAGTTTAAATGACTAGATAATACAGGACAGAAGATGTAAAAAACAATCCACTCAATCTGGATAAATCCAAGCATAGACTATGAAATCTCATAAAATATATGGGTTATATTTGGTAACCTAGATAGACTAGATCAGTGATTTTCAACCTTTTTTGAGCCACGGCACATTTTTTACATTTACGAAACCCTGGGGCACATTGAGCGGGGGGAGGGGGGGGCTAAAAAAAGTTTGGACAAAAAAATTATCTCTCTCTCTCTTCCTCCCCTTCACTCAATTTCTCCCTCCCTCTTTCTCTCCCTTCCTTCCTCTTTCTTTCTCTCTCTCTCCCTACCTCCCTCCCTCTATGTCTTTCTCTCTCTCTCCTTCCTCTTTCTTTCTCTCTCTCTCCCTCCCTCTTTCTTTCTCTTCCTTCCTTCCTCTCTTTTTTGCTCTCTTTCTCTCTCCCTCCCTAACTCCCTCTATGTCTTTCTCTCTCTCTCTCCTTCCCTCCCTCTCTTTCTCTCTCTCTTGCTTTCTTTCTCTCTCTTTCTCTTGTTCTCTTTCTCTCTCTCTTGTTCTCTCTCTCTCTCGCTCTTTCTCTCTCTTGCTTTCTTTCTCTCTTGTTTTCTCTCTCTCTTGCTTTCTTTCTCTCTGAGCTTCGCGGCACACCTGACCATGTCTTGGGGCACACTAGTGTGCCGCGGCACACTGGTTGAAAAACACTGGACTAGATGCACTAAGCAGATTTAACTTGGATTACACTGAGTAAGATTGGAAGATCAGTGTAATAGATTCAGTGGTTCATATGAAAGAGAATCTGAGGAATTCTAAGAAGAGATGAAAGAAATTGGGATAATTAAAATATTAAAAAATCTCCCAAAATTTCAAAGAGAAAAAGATCCAAGTGGCTTTCAGAACAAATTATTATACAAGCCAAAAAAGATAGATGATGAAAGCCTTGAGTAACTAGAAAGACATATGAGGACTGAAGACCAACTTTCAACATCAAGTAAGAAAGGACAGGGGGGGGGGGATCTCAATCACAAATCTTAACAAATAGAGATAAATAATAAGAAAATGGTTTTAAGATTAGAGAAAAATTTAAAATCACAGGAATATTTAAAGATAAACTGTAAGCATTCAAAAAAGTTACAGATGAGATGTAATAGAGGCAAAACAGGTTAAAACAAGATGGGAAAATGTGTGCAAACAGCTGGTCTTTGCCTCTAATACCTTACTTTATAATGGAGTTGGTTCTTGAATATAATTTCTATGCATATGTTTCAGTTTTAAATGCTATTTAAAAAACTAAAACATACCAGCCACATAGAGAAGGTAAAAAGTTCAACCATAATGGTTGAATGCTTCCGGTTTCCTGGACCCCTGCAGATCTGGTGATATAATCAGGTTTGAGTCTTAACCACCTCCAAAATGATGACAGGGATGAAGCTAATCTGACTTTGGGAAGGAGAATGTTCCATGCACCATGGCAGAAAAGGCCTCTGAGATCCACCAAATGTAGGTCCCTGGTAGACTGTACCCACAACATGCCTTCTTTGCCTGATCTAATGGGACAGGTTGATGTAATCATGGAGAGGTAGAACCTCATATAACTCAGTCCCATGCCATGAAGGGCTTTAAAAGTTAAAACCAGCATCATGAATTGGACATGGAAGCACACTGGCAGTCAATAGAGCTTGCAGAACAGTTACTGTATGGCTAGAGAAATAGTAAATGAACAGGGGCTTCAGACAACCAAAGGGAAATAATACAAGACAGAGGTGGGTTTATTTATTTATTATTGTTGTTGTTGTTGTTGTTGTTGTTGTTGTTGTTGTTTTAATTTATATGCCTCCCAACTCCCGAAGGACTCTGGGATCCTCCCGGTTCGTACCAGTTACTCAAACCAGTAGCAAGCCACTGGTGATGTCACTGAACTGTGAATTTTTTACTTTTTGGAAGGTTGTTCCTATTCTTCAGATTGAAAGAGACACCCTCCGCCCCGCCCCCTGGGTTTATACTGATCTTTATTCCTTCTTCTGAAGCCCAACTGATCATCTCTTCAGCTGTGTTTCCGGCCAATTTCCAGCTACCGAGTATGCACAGAAGCAAAATTTGATGAGGGAAAGTGCGCATGCATGCGAGCTCTACTCAAGAGCACCTGCAAAACATGCACTCCCGTCACAATGCAAACCAATGGGGAAGGTAAGTATAACCCATCCGATACAAGATGAATAATGCAAAGAATATGGGAACTTACATAGGAAATTTACCTCTTCTAATGTATATCGAGTACAACAAGGCCTTTGATTATGCTGATAATACTAAAATGTTTATTTAGAATAACAGGCATTCTGTTATGTTTGGATGTTGTTTATCAAAATTATTTTTTTGATAAAACCCCAAATATTGTAAAAACCAAGTTTGGAGAAACTGTACTTGGTTCTGAGTATAGAATGGTATAGATGCATATTAGTCTCATATCTGCTTCAATTGTATGGTGAATATATTACATGAATGGCAAGATTGGATAAGATGACAACTTGAATCAAAACTGGATGTCGAAATACTTAACAATTTGAGATATGCATATGACATCCCTTTTTAGGTAAACATAAGGAAGATTTAGAAGATCTCATTATAAAAAACAAAACTGGCAAGTGAAAAATGTTAATATTAAATAAGAAGACAAAGATAATGTCAATCAGATTGGTCACAATTGACCGTGATGAAGTGAATGTACTAGATAGTTTTGTTTTCCTGGACTTAATAATAAATAAAGATGGATCAGTAAAGACATTAATCCTAAGGAAGAAGACATTGACAAACTCAGAGGGGTCATGAAAGATAAGGGCATTTCTATGATAAGAAAGATCAGAATAATTATAGCATTGTTTCCTTATTCAAAGTGTTCATCTATGAAACAATAAAAGAGCAAAAGAGAAAGAAAATAAATATTTTCAAATTATAAATAGTTATTAAGAATAACACGTACTACAAGAAAAACCAGTCAATTGGTCTGAATGAAAAACTGATAGCTGCCTTGAAATGATAATCAGCAAACCAAAATTCATCTATTTTGAACATAGGATGCAAGCAAATGATCAAAGAGAAAAAAATGATTAGGTTTTGGAAAGTTGAAAGAAAAAAATAGAAGACAACAGAAAAAATGGCTAGATTGAATCAAGATCGCTGAATGTCCTTGGAAGAGGTATGGATTATTATGGGGAGCAGGGTGAGATAGAAGCTATTGTCCATATAGTCACCAGGGACTAGGCCCATTTTACTATTGTCCAGCATTTGTTATAAATTAAGTTATGATTTGAACTTCTGTAGGATCTCTCAGATTTAACTGATGATAGTCAAAGGTCTATTTCAGTTCTGGTATTATATCTTTAGAACAGCCTTCTCTGTTTTTCCATAGTCAAGCCCATAATAAAAATATTTTTCATTTTACTGTGCTATAAACTGAGTGCATTATTATTATCAGTGAATCTTTGTTAGTTCTACTAATGTTTGCATATATATTTAAAATTCTATATTATAATTTCTTCTGTAGTCTTCATTGTAATTTGTGGTATAAATCATTCTGAGACTATTTCTGGAAAGTCCAGATATGAATTTAATTATTACCAATGTTCCAACAACTATAAGTCACTGCAGGAATGCTCATGTAAATTTCTTTTTTCCAATAATGGTGGAATTTACTCTCATTTTCCTTTTTCTTACACTCTTTCTTGTGTTTTCTATGAGCCAGATACTATTTCCACTCAATAATGCTTCGTCAAATTAATTATTTCTAATGAAGACATAAATTGAGAAAGAGACCTTTAAGTCACCAAGTTCAAACTTTTGATGAGTGCAGAAATCCAAACTAAAGCATTCCAAAAAGATAGCTGTCGAGTGCTGCTTGAACATATCCAATGGAGCTATAAATCTGTAGAGTTGAAAGACCAAAAGGATCATCTAATCAAATCAGCTGAAATGTGCAGGAAAATCAGTTAAATCATCCATGTAAGCTAGTTGTCCAGACTGTTCCTAAAAATCTCTAAAGATGAATAACCTACAATCACTAGTTAGGTAGATTATTGTATACATCTTACTGTCAATAATTGTTTCCTTTTTTAAAAAAAAATCTAAGTAGCTGCAACTTATTTCTCATTCTAATTTCTGTGGCCATGAAAAATATGTTCTTTTCCCTATAGCTTTCTTTTAGGTATCTGAATATCATGTTGTGATCATGATGCTATCTCAAGCTTTCTGTTCTTTGGATGAAGCATTCCAAATTCCTTCAGCCTATATTCATGGAGTTTATCTTCAGAATTTATTGAGGTGGGGAAAAGTACAAATGTCATTGTTAGGTAGAACTAGTGATCAAGACAAATGTGTTATTTTTATTAAAACCAATGTCAATTCTTGACTACTGATGCACCATTCAAACAATGCAAAAAGATATTTCTAAGTCTGTATGTCAGAGCAAACCCCCAAGAATTACCGGTACAGTATATATATATTGCTGCAAGATGCCAAAAGGACAGGTGGATTAGATCTACCAGATTTAAAATCATAGTTTGGTGCTTGTTGTTTGCTATAATGAAAGATTGGATGCCTCTGAAGAATAGGAGCTTATTAAAGTTGGAAGGACATGATCTGAAGTTTGAGTGACACTGTTATTTATGGTATGACAAAGTCAAGGTTAACACAGATTTTCTAAAATATTTTGTTAAGAGTGCCATAATGGTTTCCATGTAGAAGTTGGTCCATAAAATTTCTTTATGGTAAACCTCTCCAAAAGCTTTTCTAAAAGAGAAATGATAACTATGCACATTTATTGACTTTCTTTGAAGGAGAGCCTAAATTAAAAACTAGTGAAGAACTGGAAAGGGAAGGTCACAATTGTCAATATTATGCTTATGCCCAATTGACAGAAAGATTTAAAACAGACAAAAAGAAATTTGCTTTTATCAATTAAAAAACTGATTTTGAATTGTTTGCTTATAAAGAACATATTACTGCAAAGATGTATGAACTATTATTGGAAATGAATTTTTAAAACATATATGATTAAATGACCAAAAACATTGGGTACAACATAATCAATGGGAAAATATATGGAGCAAAGGATTGAAAGTTACACTGAATTATATATGAATTATATGAAGGATGACTTTTACAAGATTGGTATTTAATAATAGACAGGTTGTCACGGATATATAAGGGTGCCACATGTATGTTGGAAATATAAGCAATCTAAAGGTATATTTTTCATCTTTGGTGGACAGAAAAGGAAGCTAAGAAATAGTGGGATCAGATACGTAGTTTAATTCAGAGAATTCTCAAATTGGATGTACAATTGAAACTAAATTCTAAACCAAATTCTAAGTTTAATGGATAAACAACCTGAAACTGTTTTTATATATAATAATAACAACAGAAAAGGTTAGTTACTTGCAGAGATTAAAAAACATGCAAATATCCACAAAGAATGAATGGATGGTGAAGTTAATGGAGTTGGCAGATATGATAACATTGACTGTTTTATGTTTTTGTAAAAAAGACCAACTTCTGCATGGAAACCATTTTTGGATTCTTCTGCTTCAAACTGAAAGAAATGAAATCTTAATCTTGGAATTTGCTGACTAGAACTGTTTATGAGTATAGATGTATTGTGTGCTATGGTTTGCTCTAGTTTAAAGGGTTATTATATTTTATGTTGGTATCTATACCAAAGAAAGTCGGAACTTAGTTTTACTATAGTTTATATTCTTTTCTGTCTAAAACCACTAATTTTGATGTTCCCCCTGCTTCATTCTTTTCCCCTTTAAACTCTTTTTCTTGTTCTCTGTACTTTTCTTAAATTTAGCAAAATTGTAAAAAAGAAATCTTAAGTAGATCAATTCTATTTCCATTAATAAAAGGTGCATATGCTGAGAGCATATGCACCAAGAGAAATTCCTTGGGTGTCCAATCACACTTGGCAAATAAAATTCTATCTATTCTATTCTATTCTATTCTATTCTAAATAAACCTGCTCTCAAGACTGATTGCTGCATAATCCCAGTACAGTACTTGCTTTCCAACTTGATCCAAAGCTTTACTCTCTAAGTATGATTAGTCAGGCAATTTTGCTTTGCAAACTGCATTTTAACATTTTGTTCATAAGGAACCTTATCAAAAACTTTGAGCAGGAGGTTGAACTAGAAGACCTCCAAGGTTCCTTCCAGTTCTGTTCTGATTGATTGATTGATTGATTGATGTTAGATTATATCCACAACATTCCCCTTGTTCACTATACAATATTAGCTATTGTGTCAAAAAAAAAGGCAAAATTTTCTCATGGGATTTATTTTTTACAGTCCTACTATCTTTTTTTAAATAATTTTTTTTATTAATTTTTATAATAACAGTAACAGCGTGCTCAATAATCAAAGTGCCCACCCACCAAACAACATTCAAACCCCTCCACCAAAATGGTGGCATATTTTCTATATACCATTTTAACTTAAGAGCATGCGAAGTCCTACTATCTTTTAACAATCATGAGAATTATTTGTTCAAAATGCTTATAAGTGGCCTGCTGTTTAACTATTAGTTCTAGCATCTTTTCAGAAATTAATGTTCGGCTCTCTGATCAATAAGAGAGAACTGCACTAAATCCCTACGTTAATAGATGCAAAACTAACCTCAGTATCAGAAAGTTTTTTCCTAATATTTAAGTAAAATATGTCTTCACTTGTTAACATGTTCAGCATTCAAGGAGGATAAAGAAATGAATGTTTATTCTGTGCTGCCCCTTCAGGAATTGAAAAAAATTGCTACTGAAACTTCTGTCTCCAGTGCTAACTACACCTAATCGCTGGGATTGTTAATTCCTAGGAATCTTAGTTCAATTCAATTCAAATCTTTATTGTCACTGAACAACATATGTACAATGAAATTGGTTGCCTCCTTGCCCGCTCTAATCCATTCCAATTTCTCTAAATATAATGACTATAGTCATTAGATATGACTTCTTAAATATAATGACTAGAACAAAACTCAGTACTTGAAATGAGCTGTGCCCAAAACAAAAGCGGCAACTATTTCTCTTGATCATGGAATGCATTATTCTACTAAGGTTGGGTAAAATTGAGCCTGTCACATAAATATTACATTTCTGCATCATATTTAGCATGAATATTCTATTGCCAAGCTAAGCAACCCATCCCAAATTCACTAATCAAGGGGAGTTAGTAGAACTTGGTCAAGCTCCTCTGCCGTGATCTCTGTCCTCCAGGTTGAATTTAAGTTCATGCAGAATTTTGAAGATGTCTAAGTGGTGATATTCTCTTCAATAGTAGCCCATGAAAGAAAGATTAGGTCAGGGTTAGGTTTAAGCCCTCAGCCATGACAATTTAGAGCTGGTTGGCATAGCTATCTTCTCCCCATTGTTTTCAATTGGGGAAGAGAAATCATGAAACATCTTTAAAAGCAGCAAACAATCTCATGAAATGTTCACTACATTTCACGTATTTTATCTTATTGTTATCCTTACGATAGTTTATAAACTAATTGCATTATCTCTACAATATAGTTGGAAGGCTGAAACACAATCCTGATATTTAAATGCATAAACAATATTAACATTTTCACAAAACATGAGAGTATACACATGTCACAGCCCAACAAATCAGTTTAAAGCAGAGTAGTATAGTTTCATTTTTAAATAAATCTTGACGTTTCAACATCAACGGACAGGCTTCAATGGAAAAAGGCAAACCAATAAACTGCACAGCAGGGTACTTATAACAATTCAGAAGATATGAAACACTGATCAAACCAGGTGTCTGGTTCAAGTATTAGCTCAGTTGCTCAAGATGCTAATGTGAAGGCTTGTATATAACATATCGCTTCAACCGCCCAAGCAAATATAGAGGGCAAATATATTAGTCATATTTTAAAATTATTTTTCAGGGATAGTTATCACTGAAGAATAAGATAAAAAATAGTGTTTGCATTATAAAACAGAAAGCCACTATATAAATTTTTACATTAATTTTATAAAGAGAGACAAAGACATGCAAAACAGAGAATATAATAGAAATCTCTGATAGAAGCATTACTTTTGAAGTTTTTAAAAGAAGAATAGGCAATTCTCTCAAACTATCTCATTCTAGCCTCTCATTTCTCCAATCTTCATTCATTTACATTCCTTAACACATGAAAATAAGTGCCTTTTTGCCATATATCTGGTGATTTGTTCAGCAAGCATATGCTCCTTTCCCCATGTTTTATAAATGTAATGCATGAGCTAATAAAAGGAACCATTTACCGTAAGTCTGTTTATCAAAAGGTAAATGATGTCATTAAAATAACTTTTTACAATTTTTCAAAACAGAACCTGAGTGCCCTCTACTGGTTTAAGAACTAATCATGCAGCTGAAATATACTGTATCTAGTCAGAGTTCAATATATTTTGTTATAGAAGATACTAAGTATATAGTGAATGCAAACACACTGTACTTATTTGTTCGTGTCCATTTCATATTTATCTTGAGTTATTCTTCCTTTTTGATATACCACGATCTATCGTGCCCACTATAGTAGTGCTTCTTAAAATGTTTCATGAAACATCAATGATGCTCAGACAACTTCAACTTATTACACCAAGATGGTCCTAAGGTCCCAGAGAAAGGTTTTGAGGGGTTTTGAGGCTTTCAATTTTATTAACAAAGCAAGCATCCCATCTGGAATTCCATTACTAGAATACCTTTGAATAAGATAATATGAGCTTCTGGTGAGAACATAAGGTGCTACCACCATTCCTTCAACATTTCTTTTATAAATATGGATTTGTTCATGTATGTTCATACACTTCAATAAACCAAATGTCCAAAGATGATGAAAGATTCTGATTCTAAATCTCATTCCAGGAATTGGTGGAAAATGCCATAATGCTCTGGGCAGCTTGCCAGTCTCTTTGCAGACAAAAATGCATATATCCTCATAGCTAAACAAAGTGGGACAGAGATATTGTGAGATGACAAACACAATCTCTTGTGATCATCTTGGATTCTTACTCCTAAGATCATGTGGCACTGTTTTGGAACTTAAGACCATCAATGGATGTGTACACGATTCCTTCTAGGATGAACTCAGTCACCAGTAGATTCAATCTATCCCCCTCCTGGCCTGTTCAGACAGCCAGAAAAGGAATGACAGTTGGGTGTAGGAGGTGGTGAATGTGTCTGTGAGGAAGGGAGAGAGGGAGGGAAAGTTGCTTCTGCCTTGAATGACATGGTGGTGATCCCCTTTCTCAAGAAACTATAATTCAGTTCAGCCATTTTAGATAAATAGCAACTATCAACCTTCCCTTTCTAGGAAAGGCTAGAGAAGTGACTGGGCAGCGATTACTGAGTACTATGGATGATATATATTTCTTCTGGTTGGGATTCAGGCTTGGGAATGTTTCAGCTACACTGATCTCCAATAGGATTCTGGACCCAATTCAAGGGGCAGGTTGTTACTTAAAAGTTATTATTAGCATTAGAACCACTAACTGTAGGTGGAATCAGTTCACACAATATGAGATGGCCAAGAAGGGATGTGATGAAAACCCACCCACTGAGACTGAATAATGAATTTCCTACTACCAGCTCCCTCACTTTGGAATATTGTTCCAATATATAAAATCCATCCTTATTATTCAGAAAGGTTGTAAAATTTTGCCTATGCAAGTTTTTTTAATGGAAAACACTTAAGATTGATAGCAGTTGTGGGATTTTAGTGAGTATTAACTCACTAAAGAACTACAACATCCAACCACATGCTATTATAAACTTACAACTAAGGACTGCATTATTTTCTTTCCATTCAAGAAAAGTATACTATGAGATAGCTTTCTAAAGAAATGGCAGTGTATGTCAGAAGATCTACCTCCTAAAAGGACCAAGAGCTGACATACCATATTTTTCAGACTATAAAATGGACCAGAGTACCTTAGTTTTGGGGGAGGAAAATAAGAAAAAAGCTGATTGGCAGCTGGATTACCCCCAATCAGCTGTTTCCAGAGGTGAATTTTAGCAACAGGTTCATTGTTTGTGAGCTCTGCGCCTTGCTTTTTTTTCTGCCTCTGAAACCTCAATTTCAGAGGCTTTTTTTTTTTTGAAACTCCATTTCAGAGGCTTTTTTCAGCCTCTGAAACCTCTGTTTGAGAGGCTGGCCAGGGCTACACTCAGAGTATAAGACGCACCCAGATTTTCACCTTGTTTTGGGAGTGGGGGATGTTGTCTTATACTCCAAAAAATATGGTAAATTGTGCTCTTATAGTGTTCTCTTCCATTAGACCCCCATGATTTCAAGATGTTCTAGAAAAAATGAATGTGAGATGCATTATTGGTTTCAGCCAAACAGGCTGAACCAACATTATAATATTCTAAAACAGTGGTTCGCAACCTGGGGATCGAGACCCCTTTGGGGATTGAATGACCGTTTCACAGGGATCGCCTAAGACCATGGGAAAAGACAAATTTCCCATGGTGTTAGAAACAAAACTTCTGTACATCATTTCCATTTTGTTTGCATTCCTGATGAATCAAAAAGCAAACTCTATATATCTCCTTGTTGCTTTATCTAATCCATATATCAATTGTTTACATTTTATTGTGTTATTTATAGTTATCAATTATATCCATATATTATTTACTTGTTTAATAGTTATTTCTTCTGGTTTCAAGCCATTCATAAAGATGTTCCCAAATTGTGTAAAAGTCTTTCTCTTGTTTATTTTGTAGTTCAAAAGTGAGTCTGGACATTTCAGCGCAATCCATAAGTTTCTTTATAATCATATTATCTGTTGGGAGGTTATTACCTTTCCACATTTCTGCATAGGCTAATCTCACTGCAGTTATTATATGGATGATCAGATAGTATTTTTATTTTACGTATTGCCCTCTAACAAGCCCTAGAAGATTTATTTATTTATTATTTATTTATTTTATTTATTATTTAGATTTGTATGCCGCCCCTCTCCGCGGACTCGGGGCGGCTCACAACAAGGCATAAACAAATCGTAACAAATCCAAATAAATTTAAATATTTTAAAAAGTTTAAAAAGAACCCCAATAGACTAACAAGCACACACACAAACATATCATACATAAATTGTACATGCCCGGGGGAGATGTTTCAGTTCCCCCATGCCTGACGACAGAGGTGGGTTTTAAGAACTTTGGTCTCTGGTTTTAATTCTGGTTTTAATTTACGGAAGATAGGTCTCCTCTGGTTTTAATTCTAAATCGAATTGCAGTATATCTTTTATCCATCCTTTAATTTTCAGCCAATAATTACGTGCCTGGGGGCATAGCCACCACAGGTGATAGTAAGTTCCAAAATCTTTTTTACATTTCCAGCATATGGGATCTATATTAGGACAGCTCTTAGCCAACCTGGCGGGAGCATAATGCCTTCTATTTTGGTGCCTTGGAACATATTTTTATAATCTGACCAATCAGACATTTACAGTGGAGGTATCCCTCTGATCTTCCTGCCAATCAGCTTAAAGTTCTGTTGGGATAATTGATGCTAGACTTAGGGTTGGGGGTCACCACAACATGAGGAATTGTATAAAGGGGTCACAGCATTAGAAAGGTTGAGAACTACTGCTCTAAAAGGTTTCCATTGCCATTTTCTAGGAAGTTACCCAGATTATGGTAACATCATATTTTGAATTCTAATTTATTTAAACAAAATTGTACTTACTTAGACACATTTACACCAACAAAGCCAGACCATACTCCTTCGCGTATATGTGGTTTAGATGATGGACGCTTAAGAAGTAAAAAAAAAACAATATAAAAGAAAATAAGTAATTATTATTTGTCAGCATTTGTATTCTACATTTGTAACCCAAGAAGGGGACTTTTATATGCGTTCATAATTATTACCAAATCAAGGGTTGTAACCTAAATATTTTTACAGCCTAAATCAAGGGTCCCCAACCACTGTGCCACAACATATTACCAAGCCGTAGCATATTCGTAATTGGCGTCACAAGTAGCGGGTTGGAGTCATGAGTGGCAAGCTAAGCTGCACGTCTGTGTGTTGGCCTGCCATTCACACAGCCTGCTTCCCCTTTCCCCCACCCCCAGCCAGGGTGCCAAGCCTTAAAGATTGAGGACCCCAGATTTAAATGCTACAATTTAACCAATGGAGTGTTATTGTGTCAAATATGATTTCATTCATTTTCATGTTTTTCTAACTGTATATTAACTTAATATTTAAAAACTGAAAAACCTTACCTTCTCCCATACATATTTTTCCCAATGTATGCATTTTATTTCCCACTTTTTCTATTACATCTTTTTGCACTTTCTGTAATACATGAACTATTAAAGGGTAGTTGAATTGGAGAAGTAAGGTAGAGAAACTCTAAGCATTTCCTAAGGTTTATCAATGGTTTTTGACATAAAAAGCTTACGTAGTCTGAAGAAGAAAGCTAACTATGAAAAGTCCAGTGATTCTAATTCTAATCTAATCTAATGTCCTGCAAAGACATTACTAGAAATATGGACCATTGTTTAGCCTTTGGAAACTGGAGTACACCAGGCTTGTATCATTTCATTTCTGCTTATTAATATCAACTTTTAATAGTTAATAAAAGTCAACTGAATGTTTAGACTAAGATCAATAGGCTGTTTGGACTAAGAAAACATACTGAAAAAGAATATCTTCCATTTCTAAAAAAATGTCTCAGGGAACTGAAGTATTATGGATGGGAAAAACCTGCTATCCAAATAAAGTTGAGAATGTGCTACAGTACCCCGAAGAAAGAATAGCAATCATTCTTATGGTCTCAATGCCATCTTGGATGTATAGATGCATTTATTATTATGTCCCACTTGCAGACTTTTAGTTGGCTACTTTGAAAATCAGGATGCTCATATAGACAGTACTATGGTGTGATTCTGCAATGCTCTTATTTTTTAAGATGTGATCTCCAATAATGCTTATTGTTTAAAGTGGTATAGTTTGAACTGGCTGTCAAGCAGTCTAACCACATTTATAGATTAGATTTTGTAAGTTTCTTCAATGACAATAAGGCAAGAAAAATAGACAATCTTTTAAAGAAATCACAAAGAATGGAAAACACTCCTGAATATTAAATTCTGGGGGGAATTCAGCATTTCCTATAGATATTGAGATAGTTGATTTTCAGCTAGACTATTAGTGTGGGAAGTAGACAATATTTGAAATTGGAGGCTGTTGCCTGCTGGAAGGAGGAGGCATGACCCAGTGTAACTGCCTAACAGGAGCAAAAACAGTCATTCTCCAAAAATAAATAGGAAGAAGGGACAAGCCAAGTGCTGTAGTTTCAACATACCAGATTTCTTCAGCAAAGGGGGCGCAGAAGGGCAGAAGGACAAACAGAGCTTAGAAAGCAGGAAATAGCTTCCTTATATGGGCTTATCCGCAAGCGACAGAGCTCAGTCGACTGGAATGACTGTGTCACAAAATGTGAAGCCTTCAGGGGCTGCAGTGAATGGAGTTTTCTGATATTTAAATTATTTCTCCAGATTCTTTAGATGCCAAAGCCAGGAGACTATAGTGCCAAAAAAGGAGCATTTTGAATTGGGATGCTTTAGGGAAACACACCACATATGGATGTAAAAGACTACATACACAAAAAGACCCCATACATATTTTTGTCACAGAATATACTGAATTCCCAAACATTGATTAAATGCATTCTCAAACATTCATTAGATGCAGCAAGCCAACATATTTGAGCTATATATATGTACAAGCTGTCATTTATTACGCTTTTTTAAAAAATCATAGCTGTAATAACTTTTTCCTAACCTGTAAGTAATTGATACTGCATCTGTATATATCTTTATGAAACTTTCTGCACAGCAAACTCCCAATTTGCTCCTATACTTTATAGGCAAGGTATTTAATTGAGACATGTTGCTAAGCGTAGACTGTTAATGTTTTCTTTCAATAAAAATTGCAGTTATGTATCCTTTAGGGATATTCAATGTCTATATTAGTTAAAAACAACTAATATCCTAACTAATCAAATGAGGCCACTGTTTCCTTCTTGAGCCCATAACATATTTAATAGCTCTCTTTGTGTGTTGTAAAAAATATTAGACATGCTAAAGGAAAGAGTCATGTTTTAAAGAGTCATTAGCCATGAGTAGCTTGAAGATCAATGAAGATCTTAACCTCTTTGATCCATTCCTCCACTGAATTGTGTGTTTGGAAATATGTTAGTCTGCCAATTTCTAGATTCCTCCCTCACTTTCTCATTGTGTGTGCCATACATACTGGCTGAAATAACTATGCTTGATTTTAACAAAAATGCCAAATTATATAAAATACAGCTTTTAAGTACAGAAGGGTTTGGAGGGTTTGTTGTTAACACAGCTGATGAATTATTAGAATAGAAAGATGGATTTAATACATATCCCAAAGCCATAAATAAAACTGTGTGTACGATGTGGATAGACAAAAAATAAAGACAAAGAAGGGTACTAGACTCAAACTTTGTGGGAGATTGCAGTCCTGGGCAGGCTTTTCTTAAAAATAAACATCCCACTAAATTTAGCAAGATAACTCTCACTTAAATATAAATTTCAGCTGCAGATTAAAACATTCACAAAAAGAAAAAGTTAATTAATGTTTTTAACTTACAAAACGTGGGAGAGCTTGAAATAAATGGTATCATGGCTGTTGAAACCAGAAGACTTTAAATGTTGACATAAACTTTGCAAGAGTAATTATAAGGGTTAAAGGGTAAAAATGAGTAAAAATGAAATTGGACAAAAATAGATTACTCAAGAATATAAATGGGAGGATTAAAGTAAAGAATACTTAATGGATTACATCAGAAGTCTTCAAACTTGGCAACTTTAAAACTTATGGACTTCAACTCCCAGAATTCTTTCTGTGCCAGCTCAGGAAATTCAAACTGCCCAAGGAGCTGCTGATACAGTTCTACAGAGGAATCATTGAGTCTGTCATCTGCACCTCTATAACTGTCTGGTTTGGTGCTGCAACCCAACAGGACTGACACAGACTGCAGGAGAACTGCAGAAAAAACAATTGCTGCCAACATGCCTTCCATTGAGGACCTGTATACTGCACCAGTCAAAAAGAGGGCGGGGAAAATATTTACTGACCTGTCGCATCCTGGACACAAACTGTTTCAACTCCTACCCTCAAAACGTCGCTACAGAGCACTGCACACCAAGACAGCTAGACACAAGAACAGTTTTTTCCCGAACGCCATCACTCTACTAAACAAATAATTCCCTCAACACTGTCAGACTTTCTACTAAATCTGCATCTGTATTTCTACTAGTTTTTCTCATCATTCCTATCATCCTTTTCTTCCCACTTAGGACTGTATGACTGTAACTTGTTGCTTGTATCCTAAAATTTCTATTAATATTGATGGTTTCTTCATTGCTTATTTGACCCCTATGACAATAATTAAGTGTTGTAGCACATGATTCTTGACAAATGTATCTTTTTCTTCTATGTACACTGAGAGCATATGCACCAAGACAAATTCCTTGTGTGTCCAATCACACTTGGCCAATAAAAATTCTATTCTATTCTATTCTATAAGTGTTAAAATTGCCAAGTCTGGGGACTCCTGGACTATATCTTTGCGACTACATCCTTGACATCTGTTATGAAGTAAATTACCTATTTTTCCATAGAACTGTTTTTGTATAATATAAGCATAGAATCTTTTAAAATTAACCATTATTTGAAACATTTGAAAAAGGTTTAAAATTTCAATATCTCTTGTACCTGATTTGTCTCTTGTCTTGCTTAACTCGAACTGCAAAATATATTTTATTATCCTTATATCCATGACCTTGTTGTTAATATCAAAATATCCAAACGCTTTTAGGCAGAGATAGGTTCCTCCCAGTTCGGACTGGTTCATCTAAAGTGGTAGCAGCCTGCTTGTGATATCACTGAGCTGGATCAGCTGGTGCTGGTCTGTGGGCGCCGCCATCTTTTTTTTTTTTTGGCAATTTTTTTACTGTTTGGAAGATTTTTCCTGTTCTGCTGCTTGAAAGAATGGCTCTCCCTCCCGCCCCCTGGTTTATACTAACCTTTATTCCTTCTTCCAAAGCCCAGTTTGTCAGCTCCTCAGGCGGTTTTTCCAGTTACTGAGCATGCGCGGAAGCAAAATTACACAAGAGGATGTGCGCAAAATATGCACTTCCATCGCGATGCAAACTGGTGGGCACAGTAAGTAGAACCCACCCCTGCTTTTAGGAAGGCATACTCTATGCCAGTGTTTCCCAACCTTGGCAACTTGAAGGTACAGTATTTGGACTTCAACTCCCAGAAACCCCCAGCCAGCGAATGCTGGGTGGGGAATTCTGGGAGTTGAAGTCCAGATATCTTCAAGTTGCCAAGGTTGAGAAACACTGCTCTATAACTCTATCATTGTACCCCATTTCTCTGCAGCTGCCTTTAAAGGCAAATACTTCACTTTTAGGAATAAACATCTTCAAGTTGCCAAGGTTGGGAAACACTGATCTATGCCCCAGTACTGTACAGTATATATCTCAATAATTTTCAATGTTGCAGAGCCAGCCAATGTGAGGGAAAACAGCATTCAAATAATAGCTATTTCCCTCATCTTTGGGTGGGGTCTAGTTAGGAAGAATTCAAAAAATGAAATACATGGTAGAATTAGAATTTTTATGTAACCTTTCCCATGCGCTTGTGCTCAAGACTCAGCAATGATCAGTGTACTAACAGTGAAGACCAAAATGAAACGTACTGGGAAATAGAGATGCTTAAAAGAGTTATTTTGAGGAGAATGATGAAAAATGTAATTGAGGATAAGGAGATAACCCCAGCAGGCCAAAAATAACTAGGCAGCTATTCAGGGTTCTACAGGCTAAATAAAAGACCTTGGGGAGATTCAGGCTGAATGAGGCTACAGCTCATTTTAAGAAAGCTGACCTAATTAGGGAACATGAGTTCAGCTACATTTTTCAGATTCCTATTGGAGAATCTGGCAACATTCCAAGGGAACAGTTGGAAGTCCAACACTTCTTGTACAGGCAGCTGGATGGCTTCAAAGAAGAAACACTGATCCATTCCACAAAGACTTCCATGGGATTGGCAGTACTAATACTGATTCTCCTTTGATGGAAAATATATTTATATATTGAAATGTTTTGAAAATCTTTATAGATCTCCATAGTTCTATGTCATGTTATTCAAAGCATTGTCTCTCCGCATTGAGTTTTATATCCCAGAAGTACGTGATAATATGCTTTGGTTGATCTAACCATATGTCCAGGATTAAGTAAAAATCTAAAACTAGGTGGAACAACGTCAAAACTGTAGCACTACTGAAAGTGGACAGTTCCCATCAATGTTGCTTACAAAAATAATAATAACAATGTTGCTTACAAAAATATTGCAATAGTTTATTTCTATTCTAGCTGACTCTTTCTGCTTTAAGCTTTTATGGTTTTAAATTTGCTTGTTATATATAATTAATATATAAGTAATATTAAAACATTTTGCCACTTTGGTTGAAACAAACCACAATTAAGAAAAAACATTTAAATGCCTCCTTCTCAGTCACATAGGAAAAGGAAGAAGAATAGAGGAATAAAATCTAAAATTCACTGCTCATTTCAGCCCATTGTTATGATGATAAGAATTTAATATTAGATGTGAAAATGAAAAATGTCTAGTCATAGCAGACTTCTTACAGCAAGAAGAAGCTGGCTAAAAAACGTTTGGCAAACATTATCTAATTATCTAATTTCAATCTGAGATCATTTGTTTATATTCCAAGGTCTAGAAACACTGTATGGCAACAGGTATACAATTCTCTCTAATGCTATAGCTGGGCATTTCAATTTTATATCCTCAGAACCTCTCGATTATACATGCTGATGCTGCATAAAATTGTATGAGAATATCATTTGTACTAATGTGCCATCAATATAATGAGAATAGTACTCTTGAAAATTGTCTCATCAATAATATGTGGAATGAGGAAAAATAAACTGAATAAAATTAGATAAGATACCATATTTTTCAGAGTATAGTCTGCACTGGAGTATAACACACACCTTAGTTTTGGGAGAGGAAAATAGGGGGGGAAATCTGCCTACCAGATATTCATTTGGGTAGCATCCTTACTCTAGTCAGCTTCAGCACATTATTTTATTTTATTTCCTGGTTAGAGAGTATCAATGAAAGAGTCTGCAAGCTGGTAAGAGCTGGGAACATTGTTAAAACTTCCTTAGGGCCGGAAAGAAACATATCTGGAGCAAGTAGAGCAATGAAAAAAAGCCTGCAAAGACTTAGGGCTGGAAAAACATTATTTGCAGAGTATAACAAAGAGTCTGGGAAGATCATTAGCATCTAGTTAGGGCTGGAAAAAAGCTTCAAAAAAAACTACACTCAGAGTATAAGACACACCCAAATTTTCAACCTCTTTTAAGGAGGGAAAAGGTGCATCTTATACTCCGAAAAATACGGTAGATGTGCTGCTGGTAAATAAAAAATGAATTCAGGTTCAGCATCTTTGCACTCGCCATAAAAGAGCAGGACCTTGAACTGCAGCTGTCATTGGATGTGCAGCAATGGCAAAGGAGCTTTTTTTGAACAATTACGCTTATAATACAGCTAATACAACATTTCGTGAGCTGGCAAGATTTGACAGCAGTTATTTATGCTAGATTATACCCTATCTTAATTATTGCATGCTCAATACATGAAATATGCTTGAAAAGTGTCCCCAAGTTGCAAATTATAGCATCTAGTCCGCTAACTATTAAAAGAAAAGAGATTGCAAGATGGCCACACTGAAATATCTATTATTTTGGTCAATTGTTTATCAAGCATAATCTAAAATGTTGTACTAACTCTTAAAGCCCTAAACGTCTTAGGGCATGACAATATAAGAATCCAGGACATCTGTTACAAATTTATCCATTCAGATTTGCTTAAAAGGTCCTTTCATAGATGCCCATGCTGTGAGAAAATTGTCTATTCCTTACACATGTTGATATATTTTTGCATATAAATGAACACTGAATAATTTGTCATTTAACTGAGGTAATCATAAGAAAATATTCTAGCCTGCTATTATAATTTGCAGTATCTTTAAGGACATTATGACATGCAGCAACCAATGTGAAATGTGATGAGCTGAGTAATACTATTTGATAAAAATTATACCAATGACCAAGTTACAAGTACTTTGAAACGTGGTGCTGTAAATGATTACTTGCTAAATAAATAGTCACCTGGAATTTAACAAACTAGTTTTTCCAGCTCTATCACAGATCTTCTGTGGATGTATATATGAAAATGTAACATGTAGTGAAAAACGATATTTGACAGCATGTTGCAGAAGAACAAGATTTGTAGAATCAGCAGGTCTCACAATTAAAAAATCTCGCTATCTATGGGTACTATGTCTGGGCTGCAAAAATACAGATAAACTGCCCAGATTCATTGAACTGAAATAGACTGTGTAGAAATTTGATAAATAAATACACAACAGTTACTGTATGATATTCTTCTGTTTCTTCTGTTTTGCAATGGTCAACTGGAATTTTGCAGCCCAGGAACAATAGTTTTACATTGTTACTTGAGTAAGACAATATTGCTCTATTTAATTATACCCACCTGTGTGGCTGGAGAGTTCGTCTGGCTAAGATGATTTTCTTCTGGGAAGAAATCTTGATGAGCACGTCTACCCATCTTTACTACCTATATAAAGAATATTACTGTAGTTATTTAAAAGATCTGCACATAAAATGGGATGCAGGAATAATGAATCTGTGGTTATTATACTATTTTAGCCTGGAGCCATTCATGCATGATGGCTTGTGAAAAAAAGATTTTACATTCAGAAAAATGAATCTAACAATAAGCATGTGTTGTGAACAAAATAGGATATCTTTTTCTCTCGAAAAATTGAATAAAGTGGCTAAAAAAGGGAAAATAAAGCCCTTGAAGGATGGGAAGGAAGAAAAAACAGGCAACAGTTTCAAGGAAAAGAAAGGAAGAAATTAGATTCAACTAGAGAGCTATGTTTTGACTTGCTTTACAAACTTTTAATATTACATCTGAAAGATTCAATTCTTTTAAAGAAAGTTTTCTGTCCCCAAAATATTAAAGAATAATTTGTACTGGGTACAGTATAGTTCATTTCTGAAAAAGAAAAGATGGGTGTAAATTCCCTTGCCCCTTAAATTTATTTTGAGAGTAATCAGAGGTGGAATTTTGGTTTGCTTCACTGGCCTTCCTCTTTCACAATATTGTATAAGGACCATTCATAACCATCAGATTTTCCTACCATTTCTTTTCATGTGCCAGAAACAGTTCATTAAGGAGGAAAAGATGGACAAGTTTCAAGCAATGCTTTTTGGAGCTATCACTCAGGAAACACCTTTGAGGATAGTTGATGTATGACGGAGTGAAAAGTCAAAAAAGTTTCACCAAGAAGAGTTAAGGGATTAACGTCTATGAAGATTCTCAGGCAAGAGACAACTGGACTTTCTGAGGTTTCTTTGAAGATGTTTTGTTTCTCGTCCAAGAAGCTTCTTCTCCCTACCATTCAACCAGTGATGGGCTACTAAAATTTTTACTACCACACTGTGGCCGTGGCTTATGCATTTGGTTTCAACATCTTTCAGTGAAAATTGGGTGCCTTGGGGTGGAGCTCCAAATTTTGCTACCGGAACTGCGTTCCTCACTGTTCCCGTAGTAGCCCATCACTGCATTCAACTAGAGCTGAAGAAGCTTCTTGGATGAGAAATGAAACGGCTCCAAAGGAAACCCAGAAAGTCTACTTGCCTCTTGAAAAAAGCACCTTTGGGACAGTTAAAGGATTAGTTAACCTTGGCCGTTGTAAAAGATACAAATCATCATTGGGCAGAGCTTCGCCGCTTGCGGATGTTAGCTTGTAGCGATGGTCAAAGTGTGTGTTTATTTATTTATTTTATTTATTTGTCACACATGCATAGGATAGTAGTAGGTATGTATAAACATAACGTAAGTAAACAAGTAACGATAAAAGAGGACAATAGGACAGTAGGACAGGGACGATAGGCACAGTGGTGCGCTTATGCACACCCCTTACAGACCTCTTAGAAAAGGGGAGAGGTCGACTGTAGACAATCTAAGGTTAAAGTTTTTGGGGAAGAAACCAGAGTCCGGTAGTGCATTTCAGGCATTGACCATTGTTGCTGAAGTCGTATTTTCTGCAGTAGTTTGGAGCGGTTTACATTGAGTTTGAATCAATTACGTGCTAGTGTATTGCTGCGGTTGAAGCTGAAGTAGTCACTAACAGGAAGGACAATTTTGGCATATTATTTTATGAACTACATTTAGATCAGATCGGGGGTGGCGTAGATGTAAATTACTGTATCTAATTTACTAATTGTTAATCATTAATCATCTAAAATATTTGCTTCTGCTGACTCTTCGAGGAACAACTTTCGCTTGGGAGGCTCCACAGCAAAGTTTGCCATTTAAAACGAGACTGGCACGCCAAATGTGAGTTTTTCCACGGAGCTGCGGCGGCAAACGTGGCTACGTGCCTCTCCAGAGAGAGACGTACTCGGGGGGCTTGGAGACGGGGCTGGGGGTGGGTTTGTGGAAGGCGGGGGTTGGGGGCAAGACCTCAGCCGTGAAGTCCGGCCATATGCATGAGGAAGGCGATGCTTCGCCTGCTAGAGAAAATCACGTAAAAAAAGGCGGGCTGCAAAATAGGCCGGGGGGGGGATGTCCGTCCGTCACCATGGCAACCATGTGCTCTCGCTCGCCTTACCCCCTTGCAGACCTCCTCATCCAGCTCCAACTCATCTTCCATTCCTCCAGGCCCAATAAGTCCGGTGCGTGAGATTGGGAGCGAAGAGCTCGTTTACTTCCGGAAAAAACAACACCCGCCCCTTTAAGCGTCCATAGCAACCACGACTTCCGCTTAAAGCGACTACAAGCTACTTGATTTTACAGTACGTACAGTATTATTTGCTATCGCCCTGGAGCGGGGTGTCAATCCAACCTTGGTAACTTTAAAAACCTGTGGACTTCAACTCCCAGAATTCCTCAGCTTTGCTGACTGAAGAATTCCGGGAGTTGAAGTCCACAGGTCTTAAAATTTGTCAAGGTTGGAGATCCCTGCCCTGGAGTATTTAATTATGGTAGGTGCTAGCAAGGCACGTGTTTTAAGCACCACTCAGCCTTAAAAAGAACTACTGCAGATGTGTCTCTTTAAGTCAGAGATCGGTGGAAGCTCATTGAGGAGAAGCTGTGAATGTTAAGAAAACTAAGAACTAAGTTAAAACTAAGGTTTAAATTAAAACAAAAAACTAAGAAAAGCAAAGATTGGAAAGTTTTAATGCCTAAATGGATCTGTGCGTTTGTGTTTCAGATGGAGAAAATCAGCCATATGCTTGATTTTCAAGAAATTGAACCCCCAGAGAATTTCTTATATTAAAACATTTCCGTACAAATAATATGTATTTCCATAATTTTACCTACATGCTAGGAAAGCAGTCATGAATTTTATTATGATTTGTTTTGCTCATTTGTAAACAATTTGCATAAAATTGCATGCAGATAGTGAAGGCTGATCAATGCATGTTCTTGTAGCTCTTTCTATTGCACTGGGTATGTAATGTTAATTGGATTAATTGGCACTACTGTAATGACTATAAGAAAGGATGACTTCCTTATTATCTAAATATTTAAATTGCTGCTTTCTATGTGCATTGTCTTCTTCTTTATACATTTGGAGAACTGTTGTCATTGCTTTTGTGTACTTGTGTTGCTTTATTTTATATTTTGACTATTCTGCAATAGAAGAGTAAAGTACTGTACATATTTAACATTAAATCAATTAAAATATTAGCTATGCGTGTAAGGAATGGCATATTTCCAGCAGATAGGTTTTTATTCTAAGAGCCACCTTTAAGAAAGTGGACAGAGGTTGTCACAGGAAAAGAAATTGTTTTTAAAATAGAAAAGTCGCATTAGGTATATTGTAGCTTTAAGATTCAGTTATTGTTCAGCAGCTTGAAATAACTGAGAAGGGAGGATAGTATACGCAGTAATGTCAAAATATTCAATCCATCCTCCTTTCCCTTTCAGAAACAGCTTCCTAGAAATTCCCATTTCCCAACTTCCTATAAATTCCCAAGAAGCTCCCAAAAGGAGATTCTTCTAAAAGTGACCACTATCCACCAGAGGGCATTGTTCACTTCCTTGGCTACACTTTATTCCTATTCTGCAGCGATTTATGTAATAAATAAAATTAATGAACCGGGGCGGGGTCACGACATACAACAACATAGTACTTTTTTATTGTTGATTTTAAAGGTGCTTAAGAAGAGAACCAGATTTGGGGGGGGGGGGGTAAAAAAAAGAAATTCAGGAGATTCTTTAAAATTAAATGAAAAACAGAACACTCGGTCATTCCAAGCCGTTTGCCAAATCAGTTCAACATTCCCAATACTTTACAAAGCAAACAAAACAAAACGGGAGAGAACACCCAGCTCCAAACACAGCATAATGCGCGCCCCCCCCCCCATTAACCTTTTCAGGGTCAACGCCTTGTCACAACGCTGTTACAGCAATTACGAGGGTGAGCTTTTCGGCACTGTGACATTGTAATACGTTCAAGCCATAGTTAAAAGATGAGGGTTTTTATTAGAATTCAACCGATCTGCCAGGTTGACTTGGAAGAAATCATTCCAGCCAAAGTTTTATACATTCGAGTATGGCTCCGGGATCGAATCGGTTCAGTTAGTCAAAAAGCCTTTTAATGCTGGGGGGACGATCCGAGCCTGCAGGATCCTACAGGTGTGCCAACACATCGGTTTCACTTGTTGGCACCCATCGGCGATCCCGAGATCGTGGCGAAACACCAGCACCCGCTCGGGATGCTTTCGGGAACGTCCGCTGTTAATCGAGGCGCTCGAAAAAAATTTTCCCGACCAACTTTCCCTTATTTTTAACTCTCACGACCCGGGATTTTCGGGCCCCGCCATTCTTCAGGGTTTGGGGGGGGGGGTGAAAGAAAGGGAAAGGAAAGACGATATAATTCATGAGGCGAAGCTTATTTTTTATTCATTTATCTGTCAAGCCCGTATTGGTAATAGATGGCACAGTTTATGTACAAAAGATAATAAGCCCCTAACTGCTAACTTCGCCGAAGGGAGGGGGAGAGTGGGGTAAGAGAAAGGAAAGACGATACAATTTGTGAGACGAACCTTTATCTATCTATCTATCTATCTATCTATCTGTCAAGCACGTGCTGGTAATATACATAGTTTATATACAGGAGATAAGCCCCTAACGTAATTAGAATTTTTAAAGATTATTTTAAAGATTACTTTAATGGATATTAATTGGATTACTATGCTATTGAGAGGGGCGGCATACAAATCCAATTAAATAAACAAATAAACAAACTGCTAACTTCACCGAAGAAGGTGGGTGGGTGAGGTAAGAGAAAGGAAAGATGATACAATTCGTGAGGCGAACCTTGTTGTCTGTCTGTCTTCTGTCTGTCTGTCAAGCACGTATTGGTAATATAAATATATATGATATAGTTTATGTACAGGAGATAAGCCCCCAACTGCTAACTTCACCAAAGCGAGCGGGTAAGTGAGGTAAGAGAAAGCAAAGGCGACACAATTCCTGAGGCGAACTTTTCAAGCCCCCAACTGGCTAACTTTCGTCGAAGCTCGGAAGCCGAAGCTCCCAACCTGCCTTCCCGGAGGCCCATAGCGCCCCCTGAGCATTGCGCTGGACGCGAAGGCTGGGCTTAGCGAGAGAGAGAGAGAGGGAGAGCCCTCGGTTGCTCCCCCTGTGCCCGGCCCGGTCTCAAAGACGTCATGAGAGGGAGGTATAAAATTTCAAGCGAGAGAAACAGAAGCAGGCAGTGCGCTTGGCGAGGAAAGGCAGGCGGGGAGGAGGCGACGGGGCCAAAGGGGGCCGAGGGAAGCTCGGCTGCGGTCGAGAGAGGAACGGCTGGGGCTCGCCGCAAGAAAAAAAGAGAGAGAAGGCTTCTACCAGAAGCCGGGTGACGGCGGAGGAGCTCCGAAAGCCGGCTAGCGGCTTTTCCCCCCTCAAGAACTCTTGAGAGGAACAGCAAAAAGGCCACTCAGGCGCGTCTCCTGAGGGGAAGCCGGCATGGCGAGCGACGGAGCGGCATGAATGGGCGGCCACAAGGGCGCTCTGGGTCCCTGACGCGCGCGCTCCCCGCCGAGTCTCCCCGCCGCCCAGCGGGATCGGGAGCCCGGGCGAGACGGTGAATTGAAGGCGGGCAGCTCGGCCCCGATTTGCCCCCCTCGCGCGGACGCCCTCATGGAGAGGAACCCTGGCGGGGCGGAGCGCCGATCCGCTCCCTGCTCTGCCTCGACGGCGGCCGGCGTCGCCTCGTCTTCCTAGGCTCGCCACCCTCCCACGCGCTCCCGAGGCCGGCGGGGAGATCCTTCATGCCCCTGCCCGCCGAGTGCCCCAAACGGCAGGATCCGCTCGGTCGCCCGCGGCTTTTTTCCTGCGGACTCGCCCCGCCGCTCTTGCCCCCGCCTGGAGAAGATGCACTTGCGCGGGACTTTGCTGCTCCTCTCGCTCCTCCTCAGCTTGGCCGCCGTCAGCCTGGCGCTCTCCTCCTGCACCACGCTGGACCTGGAGCACATCAAGAAGAAGAGGATCGAGGCCATCCGGGGCCAGATCCTGAGCAAGCTGCGCCTCACCAGCCCTCCGGAGAGCGTGGCGCGGAGCCACGTGCCCTACCAGGTCCTGGCTCTGTATAACAGCACCCGGGAGCTGCTGGAGGAGATGGAGGAGGAGAAGGAGGACGGCTGCTCGCAGGACAACTCGGAGACCGAGTACTACGCCAAAGAGATCCACAAGTTTGACATGATCCAGGGCTTTCCCGAGCACAGTAAGTCCTTGCCGCTGTCTTAGTATGTTGTTTATTATTGTTTATATTGTTTTTATGCCGTATTAATTATTTTGTACGCAGCCCAGAGTCCGCAAGGAGTTGGGCAGCTTAAAAGTCAATTAAATTAAATCGTTCCTTCTGGGTTCCCGGACTTTAAAAAGCAGGAAGAGGCGGGAGAGGTTGCCTACTTATCATTTATTCAAAGGGAGGTTGGAAAAGAGTCCTTCGGGAGTTGGGCAGCACACAAATGAGTCCCACCACACAAAACAATGTCGTCTGGCGGGACCCAGGGGAAGAGCCTTCTCTGTGGCGGCCCCGACCCTCTGGAATCAACTCCCCCAGGAGATTAGGATTGCCCCCACCCTCCTTGCCTTTCGCAAACTCCTTAAAACCCACCTCTGTCGTCAGGCATGGGGAAATTGATTCCCCTGGACCGTTTCTGTTTTATGCATGGTTTGTATGGGATGTGTGATTGCTTTTTTATATTAAGGGTTTTAAAATTGTTTTAATCATTGGATTTGTACTGTTTTGTTGTTGTGAGATGCTCTGAGTCTCCGGAGAGGGGCGGCATACAAATCTAATTAATAATAATAATAATAATAATAATAATAATAATAATAATAATGAGTAGGAGGAAGGAAGGAAGGAAGGAAGGAAGGAAGGAAGGAAGGAAGGAAGGAAGGAAGGAAGGAAGGAAGGAAGGAAGGAACAGAGCATCCCCTCTTGGGAAGAGGAAGGCAAAGTCACCAATCAGTTAAAAGATTGGCGTTTGGAAAAAGTAACAGCTGAGTCCTTATTTGCCTTAGAATGACTTGAGTCCTGCTGTAAGTATAGATCTGAATCCAAGGCACAGTTAGTCTGGGTTCTCTGCAATTGTTTAGCTGTTTGTCAATTCCTGGTTGCAAAAAATAAAGACCATTTCTCTGCCAGGTTCTCTTGAGAGATCTAGCCTGATAAATTAGCCCCCCCTCCCCTTTTAGGATGCAGAATCTTGTCTGGCCAAGAAGTTGGCAATAGCTGTTCATTGCGGCATTGTGAGCTGGTGTGTGTGTAAAGTAAGTGCCTGCCAAGGCACTAATATTCATACAAATGGATGAGGGTCCACTTGTATGCATGCACTATCAAAGCTGATTACCTGGACATTTATTAGATGCACAAGTCATCTTTGTAAATGTGTGTGTGTGCGCGCGCGCGTGTGTGTGTGTCCATGTCTGTGTATATCAGGAAATACAAAAGTTACATATAGATGTGTTTCCAACATAACCAGAAATGTTTAAGTATATGTGTTGGATATGGAGAGAATATTATGAATATGAGAATAAAGTGTGTCTGACTTTAGAAGTGGCATACAAATTTCACTCATGGGTGAAAGCTGCGGTCCAAAACAGACTTGTACAATGATTTGTTAACACCCATCATTACCAAGCATCTTTCGGCTTTGGGTCTGGTAGTGTGCTCAGATGGCTTTTCTAATAATGAAAGAGGCTTTGACTCTCTGACCATCAGTACTTTTTCCCTTGACTGCCATTAGGTGTCCTCATGGGCTCTTGAATTAACAGCAGAGCTGAGTGGGAGGTGAATTGGAAGACTTGGCCAAGTATCCCTGAGGGAGGGGGTAGAAAAAGCAACAAGAGAAGAGAATGGCAGGACTATCTTCCAGGCTGTTGATGATGACTGTAGAGGCCTGAAGATAGTGATGAGGGTGAGAGCTTAAACAATCCAGGCGGCAATCTCTGCACCCTTTCTTGAAAGTACCGTAGGTTTTTACTAAGGAAAGCAGGGCTGGTGGTTAGACTCTTAGAAGCCGGTCACACTAGTCACACTGAACCCAACAGTTGCAAACATGTTGTGTAGCCCCTCTTCCCATGGGTAGAAAAGTTTTAGCATTGGTAATAAGCAAGTTAAGCTAGCTTTCAGTGTCTTGGAATATGTTGAGTTCAGATACTGAAGAGGCAGGAGACTGGCAGTGAGACTTCAGCTCTTTATTGGTTATAGTGAGCAAACATCAGGGGTTTAAATAGAGAGTCAATCAGAATTTCCCTGCTCCACTTCCTTGTCGGACTGGAGTGAAAACTTCCCAGCTTCTCAGGACAAAACATCCCTTCCCCTTTAGTTCAGGGCATAAATTAGCATGCGCAATCATTTAAATACATAGGACGTTTAATTGCTCTAGTTAATCTACACAGTTCAGTCAGGGCGTTGGCTGAGACTGGAGAGGAGGTGTTTTCTCTCTCTGGCTCCCTCTCTGGAACATTCTGGAACAGCTCACCCAACATGTCAGATTCGGCAGAGCTGGACTCCTTATTGTCGCTGGGACCTCCAAATCAAAAGATAAGTGCACCAGCTCTCAGGAATTAGTTGTAGCTGTAGGGAGAACATTGTTAGGCGGTGGGCCTGTTTCCCAGTTTAATGGCCGGCAGTCCAATAGTTGGTCCACATGGTGCCGCCAGGCTCTGCCATCCCCCAGGTCTATTATGTATGATTTTGGGGCCTGTTATTTCCAGGACTTTCCCAGGTAGCCACAGAGAACCTGCGGCGAAGTTTCTTGCTTATACTGGGTCATTTATTTCAAATGTTTTTATTTTCGCCATATTGAAACTTTCCTCCTCATTTGAATAATCTGGGTGTAACCTGTCGAGGACAGATTGGAGTTTCCAGCCCATTAGAAGTTCTGCAGGGCTTTCCCCTGTGGCTGTACTAGAGGTTATGTATTCTGTTGTTAAGAGTTTCTCTATGCAAGCTTGCCAATCTCCCAGACCTAGGGCCTCCTTGGTGGCCCTAACTGGGCGTTCCGCTAGGCCGTTGCTGCTTGGCTTAAAAGGAGCAATCAGCTCATCACTAACTCTGATTTGTTGGCTGGCATCAGAGCCTCCCTAATGGCCCTAAGCTTGTCCATAGTGGGATCCATCTATCCGGATCCATCTCTCCGGTACCCCAAGAATTCTACCTCAGAAACTCCTACCTGGCACTTGCTCGCTTTAGGTCTCAGCCCTGCAGCTCAGAAACGGGTTAGCACTTCTCACAATCTCTCCTTTAGCAGTGTGACATCCTTTGCCATTGTTAATACGTTGTCAAAATACGGGACGACACCTGGCAATTTATTTAACACTTGTTCCATTATTCCTTGGAAGATCTCTGGGGCCACACTAATGCCAAATTGTAACCTGTTACATTCAAAAGCCCTGCAGTGGGTAACTATTGTTTGGGCCTCTGCAGTCTCATGATCAACAAGAAGTAGCTGATATACCAGTGCGAGGTCTAATTT
The DNA here is from genome assembly GCF_031021105.1 of Erythrolamprus reginae. Lineage (NCBI taxonomy): Eukaryota > Metazoa > Chordata > Lepidosauria > Squamata > Dipsadidae > Erythrolamprus > Erythrolamprus reginae. The sequence goes on from NC_091950.1 coordinate 67,792,562, forward strand.
TGCAAACATGGCGCCCCGGCATAGCGTGTATAATAGATGTTGGACTACAGGTACCAGATATGCACTCTGCTATAAGGCCTTGTTTAATGTGCATTTGTAGTCAGCACATAAGCGCACAGACCCATCGCTCTTTAATATTGGCACTATTGGGGTTTCCCATTTAGCATGATTGACCAGTTCTAAGACTACCTGTGCTATTAGCCTATCTAATTCTTTGTCGATCAATGGCTTAAGCACAAAAGGGACTCTATGGGGCCTTTGCCTAATCGGCTGTATTTTGGGATCTAAATTAAAGGAAATGGGGAGCTCATGTACTTGCCCAGCGCTGAGTCAAAGGTGTCCTGGAATTCCTGCAGCAGGTCATCACAGCTGCCCATAACCGTCATGTTAATTGTCTTCTCATCTCATGTCACCTTCAACTGGAGAGTTCTGAACCAATCTTGATCCAGTAGACTTGAAATGTGGCCACAGGCAACTGGCTTGCTTCTTGGTCATTGTATTTTATGGATACCCTTTTGATTCCCAACACTTCACCATTGGGTTGTTCAGCAGCAATGTCCTTTTCTTGAATCTCACAAACTTCAGCCCCCCCTTTAATTGGAGTGCTCCTTCAGCGCAGTGCTTCAGCAGCCTTATTAGATGTCTTGGTTTCCTGGCTTCCTCTACTGCTGCCTTCAAGGTTAACTCATTGCCCTTTGCTGGGAGTCTTTTGTAACTCCATGTCACGCATACCACGGACAAGCTGGAAGAGTAGTGCTTCATCTAGATTCTGAAATTTGCAATGGATTGCAGCTTTTCTCTGTTCAGCCATGTATTATTTATTATTATTATTATTATTATTATTATTATTATTTATTAAATTTGTATCCCGCCCCTCTCCGTAGACTCGGGGTGGCTCACAACAATAGTAGCAAAACAATATGTAATACAAATCTAATAATTTAAACTAAAAACCCATAATTTAAAAACATGCACACAACACACCATACATAAACAATATAGGCCTGGGGAAGTTATTTCAGTTTCCCCAAGCCTGACGGCAGAGGTGGGTTTTAATGAGTTTATGAAAGGCAAGGAGGGTGGGGGGCCTGGGGGCAATTCTAATCTCAGGGGGGAGCTGGTTCCAGAGGGTTGGGGCCACCACAGAGAAGGCTCTTCCCCTGGGACCCGCCAGACGACATTATTTAGTCAACAGGACCCAGAGAAGGCCAACTCTGTGGGACCTAATCGGTCGCTGGGATTCATGTAATCATTTATGCTCTCTTTCCTGCTGCAAGCGTTTGCTGAATTCGTACCTGCTAACAAATTTTGAATGTGCCGGATCATAGTGCTTCTTGAATACCTCCTGCAACTTTGTCCACATAACTGTTTCTATGGCTTTGGGCTCCGTAAATGCTACGACTCTATCAGAAAACGTGGGCCCACAATAGCTCAGGAAGATGTCCCTCTCCCTGTTATCTTTTAGATTCATCAATTCATTAGCTCCCAGGAAACAGTGGAATCTTTCCATATAGTTTTTCCACGATTCATTTATTCCATCAAATGGAGCCGGTGGATAGTAGGATGACATCACGGTGCTCTAGTTGACTGCTTCTTTTTGATCTGTTTGAATCTGGCGCTTCATGGTTCGGCGCTTCATTCCGGCTGGGCTGGATTGCCTTTGTTTAAAAATCCTTTTCAGTATCCCATCCTCATCACCAACGTTGAGTTCAGATATTGAAGAGGCAGGAGACTGGCAGTGAAACTTCAGGTCTTTATTGGTTATAGTGAGCAAACATCAGCCCCTGGCTGCTTTTGGCAGGGGTTTTGGGAAGGAGCCAATCAGAATTTCCCTGCTCCACTTCCTTGTCAGACTGGAGTGAAAATAGCAATAGCGCTTAGACTTCACAGTGCTTTACTCTATAAGTGGTTTACAGAGTCAGCATGTCACCCCCAACATTTTGACTCCTCATTTTACCCACCTCGGAAGGATGGAAGGCTGAGTCAATCTTGAGCCTGGTGAGATTTGAACTGGTGAACTACAGCCAGCAGTCAGCAGAAGCAGCTTGCAATACTGCAGCCTAGCCACTGAGCCACCATGGTTATGTCCCAGCTTTTCAGGACATAACAAAGATCATCCCCAAATCCAGAAGAACCAAAGATATCTACAAAGTTCAAGTAGGAGGTGGGCGGTGGGAGAGCAATAAAGAACATGAGTGGGTGGGAGCAATGTACTTCGGGACTGAAAGAACAAAAAGAGTTCTGGTGCTTTGAAGCCAAAATTATTTTTGAAGGACAGAGTAGATAGATTAATGTGTTCCATATGTGACTAGCAATCACTGCAGATGCTGGGGATGCTTTCTCCTATAGAGAGTACATAATGTATATTCAGCCACACTGGCGTGGTAGAATCGGTTTCTGCTTTGCATGAAATGAAGTAGATCGTTCAATGATCAGCAGTCGGTATGACTATTGACTTGCACTCAAGGAGCAGAGTTGGAATTATAAAGAAAATATTTGGCAAATTTGGTCATTCAGCCACTTAAACCTTTTGACAGTTCTGCAAAAATGTAAACATCTCCTTATCCCCCGCCCCCACAACTCCTTATTGTGATGGTATATATTGATTGTCATAATAGTTTTGCTGCCAGGGTGTTTTTGGAAACCAAAAAGGTGCTGCTACCTTTCCATGTAGAAGCTTGGCTTCTTTGCACTAGGTACAATATCAGATCTGAGAGCCTAGTGTCCTTACCTTGGCCGCAAGGTTCTAAAAGTCTTTAAAAATGGCTTTTCTTGTGAGAGACACCAACAGAGTTGTTTATTTGCATCATCATATTATTTATCCTCCAAGAAATTTATTAAGAGTCAGAATAATAGAGGTGGCACAGTAGCTTCTTCATAATGTTGTGGGCAGTATGAAAATGATATATAACAGATATTAAGCAAATCAGAGGAAAAGAGTGGTCTTCACAAAGGTAAAACAACAATAACAACAATGATACAGATGTGGTACATCTGTGCTTCCTCTTGCTATGAAATAGTACAAATGTGGAGCCATACAAAATGAAAAACAATAAATGCCATGAAGCTAAAATAAATTTAAAATAATATTTCTGAGTTTCAGCATTTCACTATGGTAGTGGAATAACAAAAGAGGAGTTTATAGTAAAGTATTGCAGTACCTACCAGTGGTTTTCAATCTTTCTCATGCCGTGACCCCTTAATATGGTTCCTTATATTGTGGTGATCCTCAACCATAAGTCTAGCGCCAATTCTCCCAACAGAGCTTTAAGCTGATTGGCAGGATGCTCAGAAGGATACCCCTACTGTAAACGCCTGATTGATCAGATTGTAAAAATAGGTTCCAAGGCGCCAGAATAGAAGCTTTAGTTCCTAACACCATGGGAAATTTGTCTTTTCCCATGGTCTTAGGCGACCCATGTGAAACGGTCATTCGACCTGACCCCATCCTGACCCCAGGTTGAGAACCAATGAGTCCTAGACTATGGTGTACAATTATGCTTGCCTCATTTTTCCTCAATGAGAGAAGTTTCAGGGGTTCATTGCTTAACCAATGTGAATTCATGTTTGGAAAATCATAAAGGAATTATGGAATTACTAAGCATTTGAGTTTATTTCTTTGTTTATTTATTTATTCATTCATTCATTCATTTATTGGATTTGTATGCCGCCCCTCTCCGTGGACTCGGGGCGGCTAACAACAGTGATAAAAACAGCATGTAACAATCCAATGCTAAAACAACTAAAAAACCCTTATTATAAAACCAAACATACATACAAACATACCATGCAAAAATTGTAGAAGCCTAGGGGGAAAGAATATCTCAGTTCCCCCATGCCTGACGACAGAGGTGGGTTTTAAGGAGCTTACGAAAGGCAAGGAGGGTGGGGGCAATTCTAATCTCTGGGGGGAGTTGGTTCCAGAGGGCCGGGGCTGCCACAGAGAAGGCTCTTCCCCTGGGTCCCGCCAAACGACATTGTTTAGTTGACGGGACTCAGAGAAGGCCCACTCCGTGGGACCTAACTGGTCGCTGGGATTCATGCGGCAGAAGTTAATAACTAACACACACACATCATCATTTAATTGCAGTGTTTCACATTCTGTTCTGAAAAAGAAATAACCAATAGAACAAGATGCTTCTATAATTTACTGAGTTCAGCCAACTTACTGATTTTCCTGCAGTGAAAGCCACTGCGGTCTCAAAGGTTGCTTCTATTGTTCCTGTGCTGACTTAGATTACATCAGCTTTAGCTGAAGAAGGCCCCACTGCCCTGCTTGGAAGGTATGGGGACGATCCAATTATTGAAAGTAATCAGTCAACAAACTCTTTAAGAGAAGATATTGCTTGAAGTTTGCCACCACCTTCTAAATTCTGCCTCATTCACACATCTCCTTATGGGGTCTTCTTTTGAGGCACATTTCCTTGAACAAATATCACTTAAAGCATAAAAATAAATACCTTCTGCCTCCTTAGCCAATATGGTTACATTAAATGGGATCATAGCAGTTTTAGTACAACGAAGTTGCCATGTTATAGTTACTGTACTTATTCAATTCTTTTCCTGATTCATATAGACACTATCTGAACAAATTGTGCAGCAGCCTAAGAATGTTGTTATTCAGGAGATAAATGAAAACACAAGGAAGAGTTGCTTGAAATGTTATTTGAGAAATAACACGAACTATATGTTCTGTTTCTGTTCCTTGCTACAAATTGGCAAGGAATTTGATGGAAACTTTTAATGCTCTACGTAAGAAACATAAACACAATTAATGGATATAACATATACCTTTCACAAGTTTTCAAATATCGCAGCTGGAAAAAAGTAGTCCATGAATGACCTTTGGGATTTCTATGTCTACCAAGCTGCAATATATGATGAAATGACAATGCAAATGTCTCCGTACATTTGCATCCTACTTTAATTGCACTAAACTGTTCCATAAAAATATACTATCCGTGCCAATAGCAACAATTGTCAGAAGCACATCTTAAGGTACAGAGAAAGGGAAAGCAGTCAATATTTAGCTTTAGTTATAGAACAGTGATGAGCTACATTTTGTTGATGGAAAGAGGGAAGGAACTGTGGATGTTCTTAGACAACCAAAGTTGTGATTGTCTGCAGCTCAGTTGGATGGTAGAGATATCAAGGGTCCTGCTAAGGGAACATTAAGAACAACCCAACAAGCTATCCTCTACTTAACAGGGGATTTGTGATTTATTTATTATTTGGATTTCTAGGCTGCCCTTCTCCATAGACTCAGGATGATGTCCCATATCAGTTATGCTATGAATAACTATTTTGTGAAAGTGATTACAAAATAATAATAATAATAATAACAACAACAACAACAATTTATTAGACTTGTATGCTGCCCCTCTCCGAAGACTCGTGGTGGGTAAAATACTACTAAAATCCCAACTATGGCCCAACTTCCCCAAAATTCTCAATTTTACAGTAGGGGAAATGATATTTAATTTGAAGTATGTCCTGGAAAGAAATTTACTCAAAGATCTGTATGAGTTTATTCAGGATGCAAAGGCAATGTGCTTGGGCAGGAAGAGAAACATCAGGTCAAACTAAAGGCAGTAAGAGCAGAGGTTGGCTGACATCAACCCCAAACTCAACCAGGTAGGATCTTACTTACAGTGAGAAGTTGAAGTGTGGACTCTCTGGGAGGAAGTGTTGCTTTGACTTGTGTCCTGGGACCAAACAATTTGCATTCCAAGGGATGCCATTGAAGTTAGATCATGAAGAAGAAATGTAAGAGTGCAATTTAACCCTGGTGAAAGCAGAGGCCTGCCTTGCTGAAATCTGTGCCATTTCTCTCTCCTTTGCCTGGATGATGGATTTGGTCCCATGTCTTCAAAAGTGGACGGTGTTCAACTTTTCCCTGGCTTTGACCCTCTGCCAGGTGGTGATTCAGAACAAACACGGAGCCAAACCCACTCTGCTCCCCCACTCCCCGCCACCCGAGGAAGTGGGGGGAGTCTTATTCCATTGAGGTTTCTAGTGCTGATACAGACAATTCCGAGCGGCACACACAGGAAATAGTGCTGGCTCCAAACTGCTCACCAGATAGCTGAAAGTATTTGTCTTGTTCCAGGACTTTAGCCCCGAAGAGGAAGCGAGATAGCAGAAGGAGGAGAGCTTTCACTCCGATAGAGAAGCAGACCGTCTCACATCTTGGTTCCAAATGATGACAGGCGAAAAAGGTCTTTGCACATGCCCAGCCTGCCTCCCCAACATTTCATCTCTAGGACAGGAGTGTACATGGCCAAAAAAAAAAAAATCCAGTGGCTCCTGTCCACATGACGCCATGTGGCAGGTTTCCCAAAGCACTACATCTTTGTTTCTTGTCAGAAGCAGCAGAGCCCGCTGTGTTTTGGGGCTTGGGGGAGTAGTCTGTGCGTGTGGGCAAGGAGTTGAGGAATTAAAGACTCCATCTAGCCCCCTCCTGGTGGTCTGCTTTTGGGGCTTAAGTTGTGAAATCAACTTCTGTAGAAAAATACCAAAGCCTCTTTAGAGGAGATAGAGGGAGAAAAGGAAGCACAAGCAACTAGGACAGGGGTCCCCAAGCTTGGCAACTTTAAGACTTGTGGACTTCAACTCCGGCTGGAGAATTCTGGGAAGTTGAAGTCCACAAATTTTAAAGTTGCCAAGTTTGAAGACCTCTGAACTAGGATATGTAAGGGAGCACTTGGGGCTGACAAAGATTTTCCAGGTTTGAAGACCTCTGAACTAGGATATATGTACGGAAGCACTTGGGGGTGACAAAGATGTAAAGTTGACCTATGTAAAGTTAGCCTAAGATGTAAAGTTGACCTATGAAATGGCATTCAGTCCATTCCAGTGGTCTCAATGAATTATTTCCACTGGGGATTTTCTTGGACTTTTCAGTAGCCTTTGATAGCATGGATCAAGAGGGGACAATCTAGAACCCCCAGATCACTAAATTTGAATTTCCTGCCATTTTTTACAAGAATAGTAATAGAGACCGAAATATGTAGGGTTATTTTAAAAATGTGTTAATACATCTGTTCCAAGTCATGGGGGGGGGAGAGAAATCACAATGCCAAATACAGTATGTCATTTGTTGACCAAGGGCTTCCTCAAGATTGCACCAACAAAATTTGGTGGCAAAACAACTCAATAAGGAGCTTTTGATTTTGGGTTTGTTTGTTTGTTTATTTATGAAGAAATAAAAACTGATATGTGAATCTTTAAACAATTGAACACAGCTATTTTAATTGTAACAACAATCACCAAATTACTAATTTCCTAGTTGGTTTAGGTGTGAATCTGTTTGAAAACAATGTTTTTAAAATAATTAATATTTGACTTCTTTTTTAATGTATTTGTATTTGCATATTGTTTTAAGCCACCCTGAGTCCTTCGGGATTGGGTGGCATAGAAGTCGAATAAATGAATGAATGAATGAATGAATGAATGAAGGAAGGAAGGAACGAAGGAAGGAACGAAGGAACGAAGGAAGGAACGAATGAACAAACAAACAAACAAACAAACAAACAAATTTGTTGCCTTTTGATGGGCCAGTTTTAGCTGGTTATCCTTTACAGTGACTTTATATCACTTGTTCTTTATTCGGTTTAAAATTATTCTTTATCCTGAATATATGGGACTAAATTATTAATAAGCTTAAAGGATGAATCGTTAAGGGATGACCATTTGAAGGTAACCAACTTACTGATTCATACTAGGACACTGTTTCTTTTGCTCTTAAATGATTTAATCTGTCTAAGAAACACCATCTGGATAGAAAATACTTCCAAGGAGTAAAGTAATATGTTAACTCTGCCTTGATTTTTCTACCTAATTCTAAAGAGTCATGTCAAACAGAGAGATGGGCCGTATGTAAATTTAATAAATAAATTTATTAAATGATCTCAACCCTAGTGGGGTAATGGTCTCCCTCCTCAATGCCATTCATTTGTCATTTTCTTTTAGATGAGCTGCCACTATGCCCCAAAGGAGTAACTTCCAACATGTTCCGCTTCAACGTGTCTTCAGCAGAGACAAACATCACCAACCTCTTCAGGGCAGAGTTTCGAGTCCTTCGCTTGCCAAACTTCAGCTCCAAACGTTCTGAGCAGCGTATTGAACTCTTTCAGGTAATCCTGCTTCCTAGCAGGGCCTCCAGGGTACTTCAAGGGACAATCTGCTGTTTCTAGTGGATATTTTTGCTTTCTTTTCAATCTCCCATGCACTGGTCCATAACTACTAATCTTTCGTCTACGGCATCTGAGTGTTTCACCCCTACAAAAGGCTATGAAGGGAGGATGAGCAAGGTTGTGTTAGCATTATGAAATTATTTCAACATTCTATAGATAAGGCATGTTATGTGCTATGATCCTTAGACCAAATAAATCAATAGCTGTACAGTGGTATCTCTACCTAGGAACGCCTCTACATACGAACTTTTCTAGATATGAACCAGGTGTTCAAGATTTTTTTGCCTCTTCTCAAGAACCATTTTCCACTTACAAACCCGAGCCTCCAAAACTGTAACAGGAAAAGGTAGGGAGAAGCTTCTGTGGGGCCTCTCTAGGAACTTCCTGGGAGGAAACAGGGCCAGAAAAGGCGGAGACAAGCCTCCGTGGGGCCTCTCTAGGAATCTCCTGGGAGGAAACAGGGCCTGCACCACCACCCCCTGTGGTTTCCCCACTTGCACACATTATTTGCTTTTACATTGATTCCTATGGGGAAAATTGCTTCTTCTTACAAACTTTTCTACTTAAGAACCTGGTCACAGAACAAATTAAGTTCGTACCACTGTGTATTACTCAGCAGTGCAAACGAGAGAGTGACTTCTCTTGTTCTTTGTTACCAAAGGGCACATCTTCACTTTCCCTTATATTCATCTTGAGAACATCTGGCTAACCATTCTGAAAGATCATACATGCAATGAAGCCTTCTCAGCCCTAATCCATAGCCCAAACCAACTGAGGCTGAACTGAAATTGAATGTGGGTTTTTCACTGTCCCCTGGAAACCAGGCTAAATTTGCACTGGGCTTAGTACTTTGGCTCATGCTGAGTTAATGACGCAAAGCCAAGGGATAATTCCAGCAACTATTGGCCCCTTTTGGCTGGTGTGGGCATGAACCCTCCCCTCTGTTCTTCACTGTACAATGTGTCAGCCATCTGCCAGGGCTGCCAATATATTACGCAGGGATTCCTCACTGTTCGGCAAGCCAGCACAGCTGCTGACTACTTCTGCCAAGAGAAGATGGACATGTTTCAAATCCCAGCACCCCCTACGCCCACCTGCTGATAGCAGCATCACCACATGCAACCATCTAGGGTGGATGCCAATGCACCGTGTGGGTGGGAGAATCTCAGGAATAGCCCTGTGATATGTTGATGGATAACTGGCTGATGTGGACACGTTCTCCCCTTCCAAGTCATGCCCCCTTGCAGTTTTCTTTTTTTTTAATTTTTATTTTACAAATGTGACATACAAGACAAAAGAAAAAACGTACATAAAAACATGTATATACAACATTTGGGAAATGAAAGTTTC